>NW_026000164.1:14960752-14976750 GCF_001458135.2 Marmota marmota marmota | reverse complement strand
AAAAAAAAAAAAAAAGTGCCCTGAGAACTCACCTGGACAAGCCCTGTATCCTCTCTGAGTTCTAGGCATCTAATCTGCAAAATGAGAAGGGATGGGCACTAGACCAATAAGTACACTCAGGACTGAAAGATCTGAAGTAGCCACTATGTTTTACTTCCTGACTATGTACAGACATTAATGTTTTAATGACTCATAAAATAGTACTAATATTTTCATTCATTCACACTTAAAATTTTACATAAGTGGATAATCCAAGTTTCAAGAATAGTATTGCCCCATAAGCCACAATGACATAGTTTTCATTTGAAAGAAACACAAAAATGTGATCTGAAAAGTTCTGATGTTTCTGGAATTTCCTCTTATACTGCCATTGCCCTAGATGTTTTTAGTCTCTGCATTTTGAATATTGGTACTAATTCCCTCACTGCTATTAGAATAATAGGTTCTAAGCCTACAAATTTGAAACTGTTGTCACAGGAAACTTCTACCTCTAGATTAATCATTTCTTCTCAGAATCCAGCATGGACTAGATCTCAGGACAGACTATTGAAGACTCTTCTAGTTGAAGGAACAAATACATTTTTTTTGGAGCACAAAGATCAGAGCCAAATGTAATGTGTACTCAAAGCCTTTTTCAAAGTTCTTGCTTTCCCACAACCAAAATCACCCGGCCCCCAATGAATGCTCTAGTAATAACAGCTTTTACTTAGAAAACAATGATTATTTCTAGTGGAGGGATACTACATTCTAAGTTCCATGAGAACAAAGGATTCCTTATTGTATCCCCAGAAAAATAACACAGAGTTTGGCAGCTAGGAGGAACTTAATGACATTTTAGTGAGTGAATAAATGAATGAACAACCCAGGGGATAATGTGTTGAAACTTTTCCCATCTAAACTTCTAATGATGAGAGAGCCCCCTGCTGGAAGAATGGATATTATGTACATTGTATATAGTAGCTACTTGCTGTAGGCTGTGACAAAATTTCAATTAATCTCTTATTTAGACAGATCACATCTTAACACACAGGGTATTGTAAACACTCTGTGAAGAATAACTGGATATAACAGAGCTAGTTGGATGTGTGTGTTGTAGATTAAACAGTGATATAGATCAAAACTGAACCTCATATATAAAAAATTCTGAATGATATTACAAGCCTATAACTTGTAATAATATTATACAAGTATATATATTATAAATTATTATGGATATATTTAATTAAAATTCCCTATTAGTTCTTTAAGTTGTTAGTAGATGACCCATCTTGAGCACCAAACTATGAATATGTAATATGACTAATCCAAGCAGCACTAAGAATAGCCACCAAATAAAATTTATGAGTTAATCTGATATATTCATTGATATGTACACATATGTATTCATACAGCAGAAAATAATCTTTTTATGCAAATGAAAAATGATTTGAGTGTTACTTGGTACTACTTTTTACAGAGTCAGGACAAAATGTTAGTTTTTCTTCCCATTAGTTTTTCAATAACACACTTTTCACCAGTGCCCATTAGTACATACGCACAAACACACATTCTCAGCCTGGAACTAACTCCTTCATTCTTATAATTTCTTGTGCATCTGTCTTCTATGTTTCTGTCTAGGTCCTCACTTCCACTTAGGGGTCTGTAATCAACATCTGTGTTTCTTGATGCTACCCTGCTCTGGGGATGCTTGAGGGCTGATTAAAAGGATCCTGAGCTAAGGGCGTGGGGATGACCACGATTTGGGGGCAGGTTAGGGATGATAGTGGAAGTGTGCCAGGCAGGAGCTTGTATCATGAGGTAAGGGTGAGAACTCTGCAAGATGATGCACTGGATCTTGATAACTTGGACACTTGGGTCTTACTGAGGATACAGAAGCACTTAGGGTGAATGGAGAGGGTGACATTCCCCAGGAAATGAAGGAAATAGTACAGGGTTGGAAGGTATCTGGAAGTAGGAGTCAGCCAACCAGGAGAGCTTCAGGCCCCTGAAGCTCAATTGGGAACACCTCCTCTCTAATAAATAACCCACAGTAAGAGGTCTTCAACAATCCCACGTGGCAACTCCAGGGGTTTTCAAACCTTACTGTATATTGGAATTCCTTGGGCCTGGGCTGTAGCTCAGTGGTAGAGTGCTTGTCCAGCATGGGGGCCGGGTGTGGGTTCCATTCCCAGCACACTCACGCCTTTCTCTTCTTAACTCTTATATAAAAGTTTAAAATACGAATGAGATGAGCTCTGGATCATTTTTACTATGTAAACCCAACCAGCGAAAATGGGCACGGCCAAGTGTCTCCTCATCACGTATTGGGAGTGGGAAGGAGGGCCGCAAACATGTAGGGCAGGAAAGGTGAAGGTCTGCAAGACAGGGATCAAGGAAAGAAAGACGAAGGGGAGGCGGGGGTCCCCAAAGCAAACCTCCACTGCTTCACAGCTCAAAGTCACCAGTCCGCCAAGAGCGCCTGCACAAGCCCAGGAGGCAGCAGGCTGTTGGTCTGCATAGCATCCTCAACATCTGGTTTTCCTTTGCTCATTTCAAGAAAACTGTGTGTGCCTTTGGTGGAGGACAGGAAGGGTTGAATAGAGGCAGTGAGAGAGAGTTTAGCTTTAGCGCAGAGGACAAGTATTGTTTCACTACAATACTGGGTAGAATTTAGAGGACAAATGAGGCAATATTACTTGGAATTTGAAAGACAAATTAGAAGGAACTTATTTATATTTCAACAGTGTTGTCTTCCTACCAAAAATCTAAGAATGTCTGGGTTTTTTTTTTTTTATTTTATGTCACTACATATGTTGCATATGGAATTCTTATGTTTTAAGTTACACATAGGATCTATTAATTTTTTTAAATAAAGGTTTATTTGTTTCAGTATTTTTCTGTATTTTTTGATATCTTTAGTAATTCTCACTTTTAATTAGCTTTTAAGTTCATTCTTTGGGGCTCTCTGTATACAGTCACATCATTTGCAAATATGTATTCCCTTCTTTTCTAAATTTATACTTTTTGTTTAGTTTTTTTATCTTTGTAATACATTTAACATCTGCTAAAACTGTTCTTTTTCAATTACTCTATTTTCAAAACGATCTTAGCTATTTTAACTAATTATACTCTCCTTCCCATCCCGTTGGGATTTCTATAGAAACTAGAGGTGAGTAATAATAATGATTTTGTATGTTAAATTTTCCATAGCAAGAGAATTGTCTTGTATTAAAAATATCTTCTTTTTTTTTCTGCATAAAAATGCATTTAAAAGGCTGGAGTTGTGGCTCATTGGTAGAGTGCACGCCTAGCATGTGTGAGACCCTGGGTTCAAGATCCTCGGCACCACATAAAAATAAATAGATATATGGGGCTGGGGATGTGGCTCAAGTGGTAGCATGCTCGCCTGGCATGCATGGGGCACTGGGTTTGATCCTCAGCACATAAAAATAAAATAAAGATGTTGTGTCCACCAAAAACTAAAAAATAAATATTAAAAAAATAGATATAATGGAGGTATTGTGTCCAACTACAACGAAAAAATAAATATTGAAAAAAATGCATTTAAAGACCTCTTTATGTTCTAAGATACCAAGACCTCTGGATATTGCAAATGGTCTTTCCCACTTTGGTTTTTGACTTCTTGGATGTGTTTTTACATGTGAGAATGAGGAGTGGGGAGGAGTGGTCTAGTCAAAAGCAGCAGCAAGTACAAAGGCTGCAGAGGGGAAGTAGGAGTCCTACCAGTGAGGAATTTGTGGGCTGCTTTGAAGAGTTTAGATTTTATTACACTTTCAAAGGAAAGCCATTGGAAGACTGTAAGCAGAGGAGTGAAAAGAAGAGATTTGTGCTTTAAGATGATCTCTCTGGCTGTTGTAGAGAAAATGGAATGTGTGGTGGGAATACAACCAAAGTGGGAGCAGGGAGACCTGTCACAAGGCAGCTCCAGTGGTCCAGCTGAGAACTGATGGAGGCTTGCAGTGGTCAGGAATAGAGGGTAGAGAAGAACAAGAAGAACTCAGCTGTGACTTAATCAAACTGGGTGTTTGGCGGTGCCATTTTCTGAGTTGAAGAGCGATACGTTATGGGGCAGGGATAATACAGAGTTCTATTTTGGACGCGTTAGTTTGAGATGTCTACTGGACATACAGATGGAGATATCAGTAAGGCAATTGGATGTAAGAAAGGATCCTGGGAGGGCTATCAGGGCAGGCTGTTTTAATTAAAGTTTATCTAAATGAACCGCATAGATCAAGAGTTTAGATGAAGAGAAATTCTCCAACTTTCAAATATCAGGTTTAAGGGAAATAGATGGCAAAGGTTGAGAATGAAGGAGAGACAGGGTATTAAACGATGGCATTAGAAGTTATAAGGAAAAAGTGGGAAGAGAGAGTATTGAGTTGGCTGCTTTTAAGAAGTTTGATAAAATAAGAACAAGAAAGTTTTATTTATATCATTAAAAATTTTCAGTATGTGTGTAGATGTTATCCAGTGCCAGAATAATAGTAATGGTTAAAAGTATTTTAATTAAATCCAGAAGTGAGGAAATGATGACCCCTCTCATCATTGCTATTAAATTTTGTTCTGAAAGGATTAGCCAATGAAATTATGCAAAGGAAAAAAATTGCAGTTTCTAAAGATGAAAAATCCTTTCCAGTTATTTTTATTTTACTCATTAAATTTATATATTAATCTAAATGGAATTGACATCTTTAAACTTGCCCAAGAATAGAATGTATTTCTTTATTTTCTGAAGTCATCTTATATGGCCCTCAAAAGAAGTGACATTTTTTTCCAGGAAGGGTCTGCTGAGTTTTAGTTAAATTTATTCCTAGATATTAAAACAAACATTTTTTTGTTACTATAACCATCTAACATGTATATGTTTATTTAGAATATTATCTTTAGGATATATAACATATGTATTTATTTAAATGAGTATGAACAGAAAGATTAAACTGGAAATTTAATCCATTAATATAGTCAGTCCACCATACTGAATACTCAACAGTTTAGAACAGATTTTGGTCGATTACTGATGCTTTTCAAACATGAGATCTTATATAATTTGTTTCTGCATTTCCAATTTCTACTATTTTTTTTTCATTTTGTAAGCCTAGCAGGAAGGTGAGACTGGGTTCAAATCCAGATTTTTGCACTTTTTACCTCTATGACCTCAGGCATATTACTTAACTACTCTGTGTTTTACTTTTCTATATCTATATTATGGGGGTAAGGGCCGTGTGTGGTGGTGCATGCCTGTGATCCTAGTGACTTGGGAGGCTGAGGCAGGAAGATCATAAGTTTGAGGCTAGCCTCAGTAATTTAGCAAAACTGTAAGCAAGATTAACCTGTCTCAAAATAAAAAATAAAAAAAGGCCTGGGGGTATAGCTCAGTGGTATTGCCCAGTATTCTCCCTTCCCAGAAGGGGTTGTAATGTACTTATTTCATAGGGCTGTTGGGGGCATAAAATGAGACAATGTGTATAACACATTTTTAATAGTGCCTGGAAAAAGGATTCAGTAAATTTGAATTATTGTCATGATTATTAATGGTATTGCCTAAAATTTATGTGAAATTCTTGCTAGTTAATCTAGTGGACATCATGGACTTGTTCCTTTCTGAATTTAGTGAATGTACCAACACTTTACCTTTTAATATCATTAGCTTTTGGAAATACATATAGGTCAATTTTAATTTATATTTTGTCATACTCTTGGATGTCATTCATTTAAGTTTCTAAAGATAGGCTAAACCAGACAAAATTGCAAATATTTAACTATATTTGACCTATAAAAATTATGGCATATATTGAAATCTAATATCTTTATGAAGGTGAATGAAGTATTCTCCTATAATTCTTTTAATTTACTCTGTATTTATGATGTCTGTGGCCTTTTCCCAAATATCCAATTTTATTTATTTGTGCTTTATTTTCTCCCTTTTTAAATTATCTATTTTAATGGTTTGTTTTGTTCTAAAAATAGTTCTTCAATATATTTATAGCTTCTATCATTCTTTTCTAATTAATTTTGCTATTATCTTTATTAATTTCTTCTCTAATTTCTTGGTTTCAGTGTATAGTGCTTTTTCAGTTTCCCAAATTAGAAGATTCAATTAATACATTTTGGTCTTCTTTTGGTTTAGTAATTAGCTTTGATTTTTTCTCTGAATCTTGATTTAATCATTTAATATTTTTCTTACAACTATTTTCTACTGGTCTAGTTGAGATGTTTGCTTTCACTTCTTGTTTACCCAAGAGTTGTTTGAGAGTTTAAATACCTATACATGATGTTTTAAAAATCTTTTTTTATTGTTGCCATTTATTTCTAGTTTTCATTTCACTACGATTAGAAAATGTTAAAAGAAAGTGTCTACATTTTAGAATTGAGATTTTCTTTGTGACCTAACATGTGATATATTTTTATATAAATCCAGGGGCACTTAAATAAGAGGAGTCAGAGGCTTTGGATTTAGCATGTAGAATCCCTGCATATATCAGTTAGATCTGCCTGATTGTTTATGCCAGTTATTCACATATGGAGTGGAGATACTGTGTGGGCGATGTTTAAATCTGTCTCTGGCCCTACTCACCATGCCCGAGCTCTTTGGGTGAATTTGCTCTGCTTTTTTTCTTTGTGTCTATTAGTGGAGTCTTTGTTTTTACCTCTTCTATAGTCATGCAATGTTGACCTTAATTCTTTGTTTATGAAGCTCATTGGGCACAAAGAAGGAAAATACTTGGAAATACTGGGCGTGTCCTGACATCCTGTCCTCTGTAAGGAGAGTATGAAGATGGTTTTGCTCCATGAACCTCTGGACAGAGAGTCTGAACATCAAGGGAAGCCAGTCTCAAAATAAAAAATAAAAACCTGTCTCAAAATAAAAAATAATAAAAGGCCTGGGGATGTAGCTCAGTGGTAAAATGCCCAGTTCTCTCCCGACCCAGAAGGGGGTTGTAATGTAGTTATTTCATAGGGCTGTTGGAGGCATAAAATGAGACAATGTGTATAAGACATTTGTAATAGTGCCTGGTGAGGACAAGTACCGTCATCAGAAGGCTCTGATCATATGGAAAATCCTGAGTAAAACTTTAATAGGGGTTTTAATTTCATGAACTTTGACATTAAATTGCATTTTAATTTAAAGTTCCCTTTAGATTTAATTTCTTCAATAACATCTTGTTCTCTCTCCTTTTAATAAATCCTTAATTCCAGAACAACTGAGCTGCTGCAGCTCTTCAAATAATTCCCTCCAAAATCCTATGGGAAATGTTTTTAATAAACTTCAAAAAGCATAGTTCTGTGTTGTTTTTTTTTTTTTTTTAACCTCAGGTGTCTGAACGGTTCCTATGAGCTTTCTGCTGGTCTGTTTAGTCTAATTCAATACAAAAAAGGAAATCAATTATATAAACCCTTTCCTAAAAGAGTGCAAAACAGATGTTTGATTTAAAATACATGCAGACATGAAAACATTTGATGAATGTTTTGATATTTTAATACAACAATAATAAGCACATTAAAATAGGATTTGACATAGTATGTATTTTGACAGTGTTAAATATTAATGTTACAGTTGGCTGCTGTTTCTCCATACCCAAACCAATTACTGAATTTGTTTCAAGTTTATAAACAATGGTGGGATTAAATATTGTCCTCTCCTGGATCTTTGACTTAATAAGTTAATTCTCTTGGAAGAATGCATACATAGTAGGAGACGGTGAACACAGCATGCCAAGAGACGATCAATAGTGAGATTTGAAATCTTCAGAATATTGTTATAAACCATTTCATTAAACCACAGAATTAAAATTATATTGAGAACCTCAATAACAAATGCATTTATGTTATGATTGTTGGAAAACTTAACAGCTTCTCTCATGGAAAAAACAAATGAGAGGAGAGACCAATTTAACTTGACTAGAAATGCAGTCATGATAGCTTCATTTCTAAGTGATCACATGTGTGTCAAAATCTCCCTGAAGGCCAAGGTGGGGGGGAGTAGAAATGGGACCAAGGATTGAAGTTTTAATAAACAAACTCAAGTGAAGGAAAGAAAACCGAAGGTGTCCAGAAACTCTGTACTTTTTACTTTTTGGTTTGGTTCCACTGTGTGATATAACTCACTGTTCTAAGTAACTTAGGTCTACTCAGAGTTGATGTCATGGAATGGACCTGCTTGATTTCATAAGAAAACTCAGGAATATTTCCAGTCCTCCAGCAATGATGTAGGATTGTAGTCTCTCTTCTTTTCCCACATCCAGGTGAACCTGTGATGCTGATAAGGTTGGAATTTGCCCAAGTTGTTTGGATTTAAGAGAAGTTTTATCTCAGGGGAATCCCCCATCAATCTGCAGAAGCACCAAATGCTATTTCTATTGGCTCAGTGCAACTCCTGATTACAGAAAGTCCAAAGTATAATTTCTAATATTGGGGGTTGGGGTTATATATCATCCTTCCCATACAGGGAACATTTCCTCATACCTAAATACTGCTTAGAAAAAATAGTCATGAAAGTACAATAGAAACTTACTTTTACCAGATGCAACATCTTTGTAGTTCTTACCAGGGATATACAAAAAGTGCTGGTTGAAATCTTAGAGTTACTTACCTGGGCTTGAGCAGAGCCTAAAAATTACATCAATACCCCTGATATTGATTTAAATTATCTTGTTAAAATATTGATTAAATAGGATAAATATAGAACTGGATATGAAGATTTTGTACCTGTGGCTCTTACATAATTACAATCCAAATCAAATTTATAAACTAAATATCTAGAGCCTATAAAACAGATAGAATCCATATCTACAACACTTACCTAATATTGGCATATCAAAAACTATATCAGTTTTCCTTGTGTGAGTATGGTAGCTCTTTGTGGTTATTACCATTCAGGATGGGTCCCATCATGATCACTGTCCATCCTGCAACAGGGCTCAGAAATAATTACATGTTGCCAGCCAGAAAGAATAGGGAATAGGCTTTATTGGGGAAACTTAAAAAGGAAGAATTTGCAAGAAGAAAAGCAGATGGTAGTCCTTGGAGGGAGGTGTGTTGGGGCTAGCAAAATTGGCTGGCCATGTTGTGCATGTCTATTTTAATGAAGGTTCTTTGCCCTTAATCATTTACCTTTTCAGAGTCTATATACAAGAAAGTGGCCATAGCAGAAATAAGACACAGTAATTAAACCTTAGAATATCTGGATTTGGATCTAGTATTAAAAGAGTTATCGAAAATCAGCTACCTAAGGATGCTGGGGACCTGTTGGGGCCTGGGGTGGCACAGGCCTTCCTGCTAGGAGAAACTGGTCACCAAACTGGGTTTGGTTCAGTTGGAGCTGGCTGGTAACTTGTAACCCAGGTAACCTCTAGTGAACTTCTAGGACCATTTTTAGACTATGTTATTTGCCACATCCAAAGTACAGATTCATGGAGTTTGATATGCTTAAGTCATGACAAGTCATGTGATGATTCGATTCTTTCATTATTTTTCTCCATTTGAACTGTTGTAAAACGTCTGTTTCTATAGCATGTCTATAGACCTTACTTGGGGAATAGCCTTGATGTCTTTGCCTAGACATTATAACTTATTCGAGAACCAAATGCAGATGTAGGCCCTAAAGTTGTGAAGCAGTATTCATTTATAAGGTGAAAACATAGTCTTCCATATTGTTCTGAGCATGCTCATTTTTCTATTTTCTGTTATCATAAAAACAAAAATGTAACAATGTTTGAAATTCATATTCAGTCCCCTCTGGCTTGAGAAATAATGGGGAAAAACAACTGAGGAAACAATGAATAGAACAACAATCTTGTACTTTTATCTTTGATTTACCAATTTAGTATATAGTCTTGGGAAAGTCATTGAGTTTCTTAAGTCATTGGGCCTCAGATTCTGTATTTGTAAAGTAGGAATGACATTCATTTATTTGACAGATATTAACCATCTAGGTATGGTTCTAAGTGCTGGGGAAATTCCTGTCACATGCCTTCACGACACATTGTAGAGAAGGTGGGGAATGGAGAGAGAAAATGTGTGTGTGAACAAAGTAATTTCACATAGTGATAAGTGGTATGAAGGATAAAGGGGCAATCAAGTAGGAAGTGACTGAGGGTAAAGGCACAGTTGGTTCTTTAGCCAGGGAAGTCAGGAAAAAAGCTCTCAGGGGATATATGACACTGGAGTGGAGACCCAACAATGAGAAAAAGTCAGACATGAGGGGTCTATGGACTAAGATCTCTGAAACCATAAACTTCAAATAATTTTTCTCCCCTAAAATTGTTCTGGTCACATCTTTTAGTCACAGTAGCAAAAAAGCTAATTAAAACACTGCTCAAGGAAATGATACAGATTAAGGTCACAGAATTTGTGACAGAGTTTGTACAAGTTCCCAGGTTCCCAGATTCATACTCAATCTATTCTTTTTATTATCCTAGTATATTTGCTTCTTCTATTCTCCCTCTCTAATTTTACCCTGGGTGGTTGTTGTTGTTATTGTTGTTGTGTGTGTGTTTGCATTTTGGTTAGCAAAGCAAATTCTTAGGTATGTTTAGGACTGTATATAAGCCAATAATATTGCCAGCAGTTTTAAAGCGTTTTGAACAGATTTTCGCATCCATAATGAGGACATTCTTATAGATGGAATGTTTATGTCCCACAATTCTTATGTGAAAGCCCTAACCTTGAAGTGATTTTTGAAATATCACCTTTGGAAGGTAAATGGGTTTCCATGAAGTCATGGGTCCTCACAATGGAACTAGTGCCCTAATAAAATCTTGGCTCATGTGCTCTCTCTGCCACGTGAGTGCATAGCAAGTGGGTCATCTGTAACAGGAAGAGAGCCCTTACTGAATTCAGACCTCGCTGACATCCTGATCTCCAAATTCCAGCCTCCAGAACTGTGAGAAATAAAACCCTGTTGTTTAGGCCAAGTCTACAGCATTCTGTCACAGCAGCCTTAGCTGTTGACATAGGCATTTATACTGTGGTTTTTAGGATATCCTACTTTATTGGATATTTTCTAGGGTGAGAGAGTGTACACTGATGTGTTGTTACCCCAGGAAAACTGATTGATGAAATTACGGAATTTTTTTTGGCTAGGTTTTCTTAGGTTTCCTTACCTTGACCGTGAGGTGCCTATTCTGAAGTTATACATCCTTTAAAAAAAAAAAAATCTGATTTACAGTGTGTGTCATTCTGGGATTCCAATGGTGAAGTTGGTAGGTGTGCCTAGGCCAAATAGTGGGGCTGAGCACAGGATTGGTAGCCTCAAAAGAGTGCTGAGTTTTTGTGGCATTGCTTAAAAATTCAGAGAGTGGTGCTAAACTTAAGGGTTTAGATGTAGCTTCTCTGGTTATCAAACATATCCAGGTCAATGGTGCACCTAAAATGTACAGTTATCCTTCCAGAGCTCATGGTTGAATTAACTCATGCATGAGTTCCTCTGTCACATTGAGATGATCCTTACTGAAAAGGAACAAATTACTCCTGAATCACAAGAGGGGCGTGCATAGAAGAAAAAGATATCTGAAGAAACAAAAAGGTGTGGAAATAAATTTAGCCTAAAATAAGTGCAAATCAAAGTAAAAAACAACCTGTTCTAAGAGCAGTCATTATTGATTTTATGATGAAAGCGCACAGATTGGAGAGTTAAAATGAAAATACCAAGTAATGATGTTGGAGGAGCTTTCAAGGTCTTCTGATGACTTGTTAGTACTGATGAAATACATCAGTGAAGGAGAACAGTTGTTGAAATGGATGGGCTTTCTATATGCTAAAATGTAGGACTGTTTTGTGCTTATAATTGAGAATTGGATCTGTGCTAGTGATTTCATTAGTGATGTATGAGTCAGAAGCAAATACAATTCTTTTCTAAAGCTATATTAAATACACAGTGCTGACACTAGGGGAAAAGGCTTTGTCAGTACATAAATAAGATGCAGACACAAAGAATTGGTGCACATAGTAATAATTGAACTCTATTACTTTTGAAAAGCCCTCTGGCCTACCCATGTTCAAGCAAATATACAACTAAATAGTCCCTCGAAAAGCACAAATTAGTTGAGATGTTGCTTTGCAAAATTTACACTCAACTGCTTCCTGTAGATTAGATAATGTCCAAAGTACTTAAGATCAAAAGAAAGGAAATCCCAGTACATGTATCAGTCAGGTAATTGCTTGAATTGTTTTTATATCCTATTAAATTTGTAAATTTGTTTGCAGAGTATTTGTGATAATTCTTCAATTTTATGGTGATGGGAAGCGCATTTTGAGTTGAAGATCCTTTTTACACATTAATCTTTCTAAGATTTATTTATTTTTAACTTTCAACACAGGAGGAGTAATACTATCTCTTCCTATTTAATGAGATAATGCATGTGAAATGTATTTGGTTACCTAAAAACACACTAAATAGATATTGTGTACCCATAATGTTAATTCACTTCCAAACTGGATTATTTAGTCCAGAGGAAATAACAAAGAAAAATGGGTTGTCACCAATCTTAAATGAAGAAATGGGCAGCTAAACAAGCAATGGAAATCTGAGTAGAAGGAAAAGAATTAGTAAAAAAGAATTAAGTAATTAGTAGAAAAAGAATTAAGCTAGTTGAAAGACGCTGGTGTAGGCAGCTTGTCATTTGGAGCCAAAAAAGCTTCATCAGCAGGAATCTGTTACCTCCCAGGGAAGCCAGTTTGGAAAGGCATCTGGGAACAGTGCCCAGGGAAGCCTGCAGTGGTCTACGCTATGCAGGTGGGCAGAAGCAGCTATTCTCTGCAGAAAATTTGGTTGGTGTGGGAACATGTTTCCCATCAGCATCCCCCTACTCCCACCCTCCATGTACATTGATACTTTGTAAAAAGCTAGCATCCTTTGCTAGATAGCATTAGTACAAGTCTCCCTTCTATTCAGGTTGCCTCAACCCTTCTAGTGTAGAAAAGTTGGAGCTGCCATTTTTCTGCTCTGTTTTAAAAAATAGAAAAATATCTCTCTTTATATTTGGTTGCTTAGTGTTTATCTGTTCCATCAGAAAATAAGTTCCTGCAAACGTGTTCCCTGTGATTTTAGCTTCCTAGTTGGGCACAGTGGTGCATACCTATAATCCCAGCCATGTGGGGGGCTGAGGCAGGAGGATCACAAGTTGAAGGAGCAAATAGTGAGAACCTTAGCAACCTAGTGAGACCCTGTTTCAAAATAAAAATAAATAAATAAATAAAAAGGCTGGGTATGTAGTTCAGCGGTAAAGCTCCCCTGGGTTTAATACCCAGTACCCACCCCTCCCCCCAAAAGTTTTGCTTCGTACTATGTCCTCAGAGCTTTACAATAATATATTTGCAACAGGACATAGTTAAGATAAATATATAAATAAGAAAGGAATATTCACTGGAGAAATAGCATTTATATCTGCCTCTTTGTATGACTGTATTTAGGATAACTCATTTGATCCTTCCAACAACCCTGAGATAGATGCAGTTGTCCCATTTAGTCAATAAGCAAATGGAGAACTTAAAACACTTGTTTCAATTTCATACCTGCTGTGTAGTAGAGAATTTGGACCAGATTTGACCTATGCCAAAATCTACAGTCCTCCAGCTTCTGAAATTCCCTTGGAATAGCAGGGATGGTGATATAAAGAGGGGAAGATCTAGACTCTATTCTCAAGATGCTGCAAAGGGGAATCCAGAAGCCAACTGGGATTCTGGGAAACAACAGAACTGAATTTTCTGTTTGTTCAACAAGTATATGTTTAAGGTGACTTCAGTGTTCCCAGATAGTAACACAGACAAACATACTTAACAGGGCCTGGGATGTGATAGCAACTCAATACATGTTTGTAGCAAACATGAACAAAAACCATAAATGAGATAAGTAAAAAGGTAAACCAATTAGAGGGTGACTGACGAGCATGGTTAGTATTAGGGGAATGGAAATTAAGTCACCATGCAGGAAACTGTGAAGATGGTGAAATTAGAAATAAAAGCAATCTTGGGTCTGAAAGGAACAGGAGAAAATGAGAAACAAGGCAAACATTTAAAACTCACACATAAAGGTCTTCATGTCTTCTCTTTAGTTCGATAAACAGCAATGAGTTTTTTAGTTCATTAGATAATCTAGTAAAGAAAGACAACCACAGCCTTTGGAAAGTCAAAGGGGCTTTTCAGGGTGGGTCCCCAGCATCAGGGAACTGAATGCTATGAGCCTCCCAGGACCCAGATGAGTTGTCATACTTGAATTCCAAATGGTCCTGTTGCTATGATTAGAGGATTAGTCCTGAGTCTTATTTATATATTGTTACTCAGTAGGCAACAAGTTTGCTCTTTTGTGAGGGAAGGGACAACTTCCAGCCATGGTGGGGAGTGGTTGGTGGTATCTGGGTCTAGAATGTCATCTTCTTTCTGCTCCTGGTTGTGTCTAGTGTAGGGGTGGAAAAATTCTACCTCTGTCCTTTTAGGTTCCCTCCTGGCCTGAGAATTAAATTAGATTAGCAGGAGAAAAGCATACAGATTTGTTTAATACAAGTTTTGTGTGACACAGGGACCCTCATAAGGAAACACAGACCCAAAGAAGTAGTCAATTCTGTATATGCTGAATTGGACAAAGAACAGGAAATGTGAAAATGTGACAAAGCCAGGGGATGCATTATTTGAGTAGATAAGTGACTAGGAAGATAAAGGCTAGTTTAACAAGGTTTATTTGTACAGACTTCCTTCGGCCTCCACGTCCTGTCCTTGATGATAAAAACTTGACTCTCTTCTGGTGGAGGGAGGGCATCTTTCATATGAAATTTCATCTTGTGCTTTTAAGAAACAGAAGGGCGGTCAGAGTGACTGTCTTGTGTCTTGCCTCCACCCCTCCTCCTCCTCCTCTTCCTCCTCTTTGTTCTTCTTTTCCTTTAAATAAAAATAGTTATCATGCTAGGGGCTGGGGATATAGCTCAGTTGGTAGAGTGCTTGCCTCACATGCACAAGGCCCTGGGTTTGATCCCCAGCACCACACATTTACACAAAATCACCTTGCTAAAGCAGCATATTTTGGGGTGGTATAGTGTTATCTCCATCATTGCAATAAGGCTTTGCTCACTGAATCCTGGCTGGTTAGCCTGAGGAAGTATCACTATCTCTCAACACAGGGAAGTAAGTCTGTGAGTCCTTGCTGGCCCACACACAGCCCCTTGGTACCATTCCTGGAGGCAGAATCCTAACTGAAGGGCTCCTGGGCCTGACACCATGTACATGTCATCTTGCTCTTTTTCCCTGTGAAAGTGAGCATGAGTCCAGGGTGTCCTCTCTTTTCTAGGCAGCTGCTCACCGGTTCCTTGCTTTGCTCATCTGTTTTAGGTGAGGCTGGTGTCGTTTTAGCTTTTTGTTGTTTTAATTTTTTGTCATTTTAACTTGTGGGAGTGAACTGAGCTCCTTATAAAACCCGGACTGCAAGTCGTTTTCATCTCATTGTTATTATAATAATTTGAAATGGTTCCATGAATTTGAAGATGAGAAAACCAAGTACATGTAACACATGACCCACCCAAGTTGCCCTAGAAATGACACTGATACACAATAGTTGTATTGGTAGTCTTGTCCCCAGTTCTTGGAAAAAGAGCAAGAATTAGCTCAGTTAATTGAATAATGACAACAAAATAAGCTATGATAATATTAATAACAAATTAATCTTATGAATTAATCTTATCTTTTTTTTTAAATTTTTTATTGTTGGCTGTTCAAAACATTACATAGTTCTTGATATATCATATTTCACACTTTGATTCAAGTGGGTTATGAGCTCCCATTTTTACCCCATATACAGATTGCAGAATCACATCAGTTACACATCCATTGATTTACATATTGCCATACTAGTGTCTGTTGTGTTCTGCTGCCTTTCCTATCCTCTACTATCCCCCCTCCCCTCCCCTCCCCTCCCCTCTTCTCTCTCTGCCCCCTCTACTGACATTCATTTGTCCCCCTTGTATTATTTTTCCCTTTCCCCTCACTTCCTCTTGTATGTACTTTTGTATAAC
>NW_026000164.1:14869324-14956060 GCF_001458135.2 Marmota marmota marmota | reverse complement strand
CAGGCGCGGGCGGCGGCTCTGCCCCTCCTCCAATTGGGGCAATGTGCCTACCACGCCGGCAGGCTGCTGGGCCTGCTCTGCCGGTCGGTAGCAGGTCCGCCTACCTTGCAGGCGCGGGCGGCGGCTCTGTTCCTCTGCGGGCCGCTAGGCTTGTTCTGTCGGTGGTCGCAGTTCTGCCTACTTTGCAGGCGCAGGCAGCGGCACTGCCCCTGCAGGCCTCTAAGGCTGTTCTGCCAGTGGGTCGCAGGTCCGCCTACCTTGCAGGCGCGGGGGGGGGGCGGCTCTACCCTTCCTCAGGCCACTGTGCCTGTTCTGTCTGTGGGTTGCAGGTCTGGCCTGTTCTGTTGGTGGTCACAGTTCCGTCTACCTTGCAGACGCGGGGGTAGGGGGCGGCTCTGCCTCTCAGCAGGCCGCTGTGCCTGTTCTGCCGGTGGGTCGCAGGCCCGTCTACCTTGCAGGAGTGGTTGGCAGCTCTGCCCCTCAGCTGGCCACTGGGCCTGCTCTGTGGGTGGTCACAGTTCCGTCTACCTTGCTGGCGCAGGGGGAGGGGGCGGCTCTGCCTCTCAGCAGGCCGCTGCTCCTGTTCTGCCGGTGGGTCGCAGGCCCGCCTACCTTGCAGGAGTGATTGGAAGCTCTGCCCCTCCGCGGGCCACTGGGTCTTTTCTGTCGGTGGTCACAGTTCTGCCTACCTGGCAGGCGTTAATCTTATCTTAATGACCTTCTGACTATTGCACAATTAATGAAGAAGCATTTGGATTTACTGATTAAACACATGTGACTTGCCATCAGATAGTCTGAACTCCAATCCTGGCTCTGTATTTATAGCTGGAAGGTCTTAGGAATACTTACAACTTGAGCTTCCTTATTTATAAAATGGAAACAAGAGCCACAACTTGTTAGATTATTATGAGGATTAAATGAATTAAACCACAGGAAGTTAGTTTTTAAAAAGTCTATCATATATTACATCTCATTAAAGAACACTACATATTTGCTTGATTGCAAGATGCACATTTTGGACATATTGACATTTCTGAAATTAGGAAACTCATGATCCACCCAGTGTACTAGAAATGACACTGATACACAATAGCTTTATTGGTAGCCTTATCCTCTTTTCTTGGAAAAACAGCAAATCTTAAAATATTTTGAAAGAGACTCTCCAGTTGCCAACCAGCGACCCTGATAAGCTGTTATTACTTATCCATGTGCTTGAGTCAACTTTGCCAGGCACAGATAGCAGGAGATCACCTCAGGTGAATTGGTATCATTGGTAGTACCAAAATGCATATGGTTTTTATTTAATTCAGTGTAATTGTAAAACATCACCAAAAATACTTTAAAGCACATTTATACTACAATGTAGCACCATAACACCCACCAAGCATTGCAATAAAAGGTATCAGAGAATGCCAAAATTTTCAGACTACATCACAGGACTTTCAAAAAAGGGGAGAAAGTGGTGAACATAACCAATTTTGTGAAGGTCTATCAGTAAAGCTCAGAGCATCAGATAAAAGCTCCTAGTTGACCCTCAAGAAAACATATAAATTTCAATGATATATAATTAACTTAAAAAATCGTATATGTACAATCAAAGAAATGTAAAAAAATTCCAGATTCTTCAAGGTACTTTAAAACTATATTATCCATCCCAAAATTGATACATCTGTCAAGACAATAGGTATGAATAATGAAAATCAAAATATCATAGTGATCAAAATTTGATTCAGAATTACTTTTATTCTTTGTAAAAGAAGCTTATATTCAAAATTTAATGGTTATATTGGAGAAGAGAGAGGCATGTAATGGGTGTGAACAAATACAGATTTTATAGGTTATTAAAATCTATAGTTAGTCCTTGAACAACACAGGAGTTAGAGGAGCTGGCCCCCCATACAGTGAAAAATCTGTGTATAACTTTTGACTTCCCCATACTTAACTATTGATAGGCCTTTATTGTGGTGTCAACAGTTGATTAACTCACATTTCAGCTTCTTCATTTTGCATCTCCTTCCTAAGCTATTGTTGTTTGATTTCTACCATGATTCCTAGTTCTCTGAAATTACTTTTGTCATAGTCAAGATAAAAATGATTTTCATTACTGGGCATGGTGGTGCATACCTGTGATCCCAGCATCTTGGGAGGCTGAGGCAGGAGGATAACGAGTTCAAAGCCAGCCTTTGCAGAAGCGAGGTGCTAGGCAACCCAGTGAGACCCTGCCTTTTTTTTTTTTTTTTTGGAATTTTTTTTAAAATTTATTTTTTCGGTGTAGATTGACACAACACAATGCCTTTATTTTTATGTGGTGCTGAGGATCGAACCTGTGTCCCGCCTGTGCTAGGCAAGCGCTCTACCGCTGAGCCACAATCCCAGCCCGAGACCCTGTCTTAAATAAAATACAAAATAGGGCTGGGGATGTGACTCGTGGTTGAGTGCCCCTGAGTTCAATCCCTGGTACCCCTCCTCCCCACCAAAAAGATTTTCATGTTGCTAAATGTAATGAATGTTTCTCTGTTCTTACTCAATTGATGATTTGCAGTAGCATCTGATATACTCAGCCATTCCTTCTTAAGGAATTCTCCTCTTCCAAGGCTCCTTACTTCCCTGGTTTTTATCCTGCTTCCCAAGCCTCCCCTTCCTAACCTCCCTTGCTCATTTCCCCTCCTCAGCTAATCCTCTAAATGATTATTTTATGGGGGCTCTTATGGACCCCTTTCTCTTTCCAAATGCTATCCATAGACAGATTTCTTCTATTCCTATGAAGTCTAATACCAGTATAATGTTAAAGACCACAAAATTTATGCTTCCAGATTCAATCTAGCTTCCAAATTGACATTTCTGTCTGAATGTCCCACATGTAGAACAAAAATTTCAAGTTCAAAATAAATTGTTGACATCTCCTGCCAATAGAACTTAACCTCAGTACCTGGCCCTGCTAGCCTCTTGGTTAGTTCAAGTAATATTTGATTCCTTTCTTTCTCTGCTTCCCCCTTTGTAGTCTATCAGAAATTTCTTTTTATACTATTTTTCAAATATGCCTTAACCATTCTTCTTCTCTCCAACTTTATTACTACCACTTATTCCAAGTCAACTTCTTTCTTCCCACACCAATTCACAGATCATATATAGTATTATTAAAGGTGGAAGTCTTGGAGCAGAAATTGCTTAAAACCCTTCAGTGGCTTACCACTGCATCTAGCACAAAGTCTGATTAACCATGGCTTCAGAACTTTCATAATCTCATTCCTGTCTCCAACCATATGCCTAGCCTTCCCCTGCCCTCACCTTTTTTGACAGTACTGGGGATTAAACCCAGAGCCTCACTCATGTTAGGCAAGTGCTCTACCTTTGAGCTACATCCACAACCTTTTTCTGTTTTTAATTTTTGAGTCCGAGTCTTACTAAGTTGCCCAGGCTGGCCTTGAACTTTTGATCATCCTGCCTTAGCTTCCCCCATCTCCAGGATTGCAAGTGTGCACCACCATGCCCGGCCTTTCCCCCTTTTGATAAATGGAGTCCACCTGCTCTTCCTTTTCCTTTCTCAAAAATGCCATGCTCTTTTCAGACTCATAGTCTTTGAACATGCTGTTTTCGCAACCATTGAATTTCCTTTTCTCCTTCTATGTTTGACATTGCTGGTTTTATTTTATTTTATGTTTTAAAAATCTTTTAGTCTCAGATTAAGTGATCTTTCTTTAGAAAGATTTTCCTTTTGTCACAAGTGTCCCTTTCATGTAACAGGGGTCCGGACACTTGATGCTTTGACTATAAACCTTAGGGCTCCACCACTGGAAGCTTATTTTAAGACTGACATTTCCCCCTCTCCCTCTTCTTATGTCCCCTTTCCCACCATGGGGAAGCAAAACTAACATGCTTCCTATCCTAAGTTGAGTTGTCTCCCTTTCCACTCACTGTCCATGAAAACAAAGAAACTCTGGACCTGGAAACTGGAACAACAGCTCTTTCAAGGATATGAGTTAAAAATTAATTAGATCTATTGATAGTGATACTTGGAAAACAGTCCTCACAGCCCCCACTTTTTAAGCCCTCTTTTCTCCTCGTTTGTTAGAATGGTAGCCTCTGTGACATTGAGTCCATTTCCTTTCTCCTTTGCTAGCAAAGCAATAAAACTTTGTCCTTTTTCTCAAAACTTTGTCCTAGTTTTTGGATTGACGTCAGGGGACAAGGACCAAGCTTTTGGTATTATTTTGGCTATCTAAGTTCCTCTTTATCATTCTGAACTGAAACCTCTTGTTTGTTTTTTGTAACAATATTAAATACAATGTGCAACTATTTAAACTCTTATTTATTTAACTTTTTCCTCTCTTTTTTTTCTTTTAGATTGTAAATATTATCAGGGACAACATCTATCTTAGTGCTTTCCTACCTCTAGCCTCTGTTGTATAGTACCAAAGTACCTCGCACAATTTGCCTTAGGAATGAATAAGACATTTGAAGATATCTGTTTATATAAAACAGTAGGTCAGTAGTCTTTTCAGTAATAGGATGTTCTTTGTTTGAATAGCGTGGAAAGTAGTGATGAAATTTTAGTGAAGGACATAGTTGATATGTCTGTAAATGGTTTCTTAAGAATTTCTGAAAACTGAGATGGTTGGAATCAGACTTGGGGAGTTGTCCTTATGAAACAATATTCTGAAATTGTCACAAAATTTCCCTTACATTATCTTTTGGCTGGTAGCGTGTTTCATTAAAAGAGAAATATATTTCCCTTAGAATTTATTACAGAACTAACAAAACACTGCTTCCTGATTTTTGCAATTATTAAACTTCTATTTATTTTTCTCCCAATGAATATGGACAGGAAGGAGAATGTTATTAATTGCTGTGACATTTATTTCTAATATATTTCAAGCCCAGGTGTTGAAGCAAGCATGTGTTGAGTTTTAATCATTGGAACTTGTTTGTTTCATAGGGCATATTGGTTTTTGGGCCTCTGGGTATAAGTATTCCTCTTCTTTCTTGATACTTCATTTTTCATTTTTTATCATTAATTCTTAGATTTTATGAAATATACTATTCACCCTAGGTGCAGAGCTTTTCTGGATACTTTAATTCATGCAAGAAAATTCTTTAAGGAAGAGCAGTACTTATGCTAAGATTATGCAATAGCAGGAGTTCCTAAATTTATTTTGGGCCACAGATCCCTTTGACTATGTAATGCAGTTCCTTTGAGTATGCAATAATTTTATTGAAAAATGCATCTACATGTGCACAAACACATGTTTTGAGCTGGCTAAAGCCCATTCATGAACACCAAACTGAAAACCACTTCTCTGCAATGCTTTCATAAAGATCCTGGGAATTCCTGTATTTCCCACACATAAATTTTATGAGTGAAGAATTTTTAATGGTGAGAACATATTTAAGACTAGGGCACAAAGTTTCAATTCCTAAAATAAGAATTTGGGGTCTTTCTCCATCTCAAGATTAATCCTCTAATGTTAACAATTATGTTACATAAAATCTGTTATCATTGAAGTGTTCTTTGAATGCCAGAAACTGTACAGAGCCTTCCAAAGAATTTCAACAACCAACAAAGGAACATAAAAGCCTATTTACATGCACTGTAGTCCTAAATGCTTAACAAAGAATTACTTATGTCTTGAATTACTTATGTCAAAATGGGATTTGATTGTCTGATATGGACACTGTGGTAGAGAGAGGAAATGCTTTGAATGTATCACAGGCCTCTATATGCTGGGTAGTCTTTGAAGAAATAATCCAACTCTTTGGGAGGACACAGTGATAAGAGGAGAATCTCTAATTAGTTATTTCTATTTATATGACTATGTTTTGTTTTATTTTTTTTTTCCTATTTGGTACATGATGATTAGATAGATGATCATCTGAAAAATGTTATAAATTCTTTCTCTATCCCCAACTCATCTTTAATTATAATATCTAGAGATAACACTTTTATAGATATTTCTGCTTTTATTTGCTCTTTGCCATATTTCTAGTAATCTTTTTTCATTATCGGCAATGCTTACATAATCACATACTAACACCTACAGGAATGAATCACAGTTCATCTTGCAGATTTATGACTTGCCTACAGAAAAAGTGCCTTATGATGCAAATGTTAAGGTTTAAATTATCTCCTAAAGCCCACAACCAGGCAAGCAAACAATGTGGTTTGGAGGTCAAAATTAAAAATGAATCCATTTAAACTCTTTTCTTCTTTATTTAAATATGAGACAAAGTTAAAAAGGATTGGGGAATGCTATTAGTAAGTAGATAAGACATTTCTTCTAACACAGTTGAAATAGCTTCCATGCGTGGGAGCGTTCATGAACACTTGCACATGTAAACTCTCTCTTCCCCTACATTTTGACTAGCAGTGAGGAGGCAATTCTGTAGGTCTGCTTGGAGTCTAAATGGAATTTACCAGAGCAAGCACTTTGATTCATGGTCACTTACATTTGTCATTGTTCTCAGTTGTCTCATAGACAACTGTCTTTAGTATCGGTAAGATCTTAGCAAGTATGCGACTTTGTCTTTCTTTTCTTCCTTTTGAATTCCATTTAGGCCTTCTTTTCCTTTTTCTGGTCTCTCTTTGTTGGAATCTCTCTCTTTTTCTCTTCTATCTGCTGTCTGTGTCTTTCTATAACTATCTCTTCTTCTTCCATTTGCCTCTCTCTCTCTCTTCACTTATTTATTATGCATTGCCATATGCCAAGCACCGAATCAGGATTTGGAGATGAAAAAGATTATAAACAAGGAAATTATGCTTTCCAGAGTCCTCAGGGTAATGGGGCAGGGGTTGAGAGAAGGAAAAGACATGGAAAAAGTAGGTTGAGAAGCTATTTTCCCCCTCACTCACAATCAATGGGGGCTGAGGAGCCCTCTATTTTTCTGATTAGAAGAGTTGAAGCAATCTTTCCTAAACTGAAAATAGAAGCCAAATGTTGGGGGTTTGAACATAGCCAATGCACTATTCAATTTTCCTTCCTGTAGAGTTCTGAACCAATTAAGAGAGAGATAAAGAGGCAGGTGGAAATCCAAATGTCTTTATATTAGTAATAAAGCCTAGTTTTGAAAATGTGGCTTGGGTATATGGTAATACTGAACTTCTTGACTCCTTATCCCAGAATTAGGAGACTTGGATACATTCAGGGATAGAAAGTCATGGGCCTCCCTGCAACCCTGAAGAAATGGAGGATGTGAGGCAAAATGGGTGAAGAATACATGCTGAATTTCTTTTTCAAACTCATTAGTCATAGAGACCATTCTACCGACCATGGGATTGAATATGTGTCGGGGGACAGGTCATGAGTGTTACATTAATGATTTCCCATGGAAACTTGAAGGGAGGTAAAAGAAATTTCCCCTCACCAACTCTAACATTTGACTGATATCTCTTACCGATACTAATACTTGCCCTCCCCTTTCCTCACTATAGGAGATTCATATTTGTGGGAGAGTGTACAAGAAAGTTAGTCTTATGACCATTTTTATTTGAATCCCTGGCAAGAACTGGCATGCCAGGCAGAGAGGTATTTTGTAAACAGTGTTTGGAGCTGTGCTTTTTCTTAAAGTAGAGGTGTAACAAGAACCTCCTAGATCTAGGACTTCAGACTCTTTTGCTCTGTTGAAACTAGTGGATTGAAAAACATGGGTGCTATCGTTCAAAATTGTGAGAGACTCAGGTCTTTAGAAGAAATCTAGAATTGAGCACAAGATGGAAGATAAATGGCATTGTAACCTTTTGAGTAGGCTTTAAATTTTGAAAAGAAGATTCAGATAAATGGCTGAAATTTTAAGGATGTGTTAGGTACACACTGTCCCGGTAACATATAACTGCATTCTATCAAGCTAACGACTCCCATCCCTACCTCCCAAGGACTCTTTGCTTTCCCTCTGATGTAGATTCTTTGGGGGGTGCTGCGTTCT
This sequence comes from Marmota marmota marmota, assembly GCF_001458135.2. NCBI lineage: Eukaryota > Metazoa > Chordata > Mammalia > Rodentia > Sciuridae > Marmota > Marmota marmota. The sequence continues at coordinate 14,948,143 of NW_026000164.1, read as the reverse complement.
TTCAAGATTAAGACAGCTTCTCTACTCTTGGAGATGCCTGGATTTTAGTGTCCTTGATTTTCTTAAACATTTGAAACATGATTTACAATTTAATCAGTAAAGAGCTGTAATCTGTCAGAGTACCAGGCCTTTAAAAGATACAGGGGCATGCTTATAGGAGAAAGGGGACTGTAGCTCTTCCAAGAAAGTTCATCCTGAGTCCAGAAAATATATTGAGACTCACAGCATTACTTTTCTATTTCTGTGGACTAGTCTCCTTGTGTCCCTGGTATTGCTGCTAGATTTTCCCTTTGTCTTTATATCCTGGCTCTTGCCTAGAGTAGGAGTTGTTGTTGATTGATTCCAATTTTCCCTCATTCCACTTTCTCCTTTAAGTCAGAAAACCTGTGTGGAGAGCATACAGATTACCCGGGGTTCAAAATGGAGTTTCCTGGGCTCTGCTTCAGAGATTGGAATGGGGTCCAGGAGTCCCATTGTGACCTGGCCCTCCCAGAAGGTCTGATGAAGGCCACCCACAGACCTTATTTTGAAAACACTAGGTGTAAAACCCCAGTGTCCTGCTTAAGCTCACTGTAGTGTGTGACCTTGGTCCACCTCCAGCTCTGTCCTCATCATTCTCATGTAGGTGCTGAAAGCCTGAAGGTACTTGGATTCTATAGCTTGAGATGAGAGATACCCTGGAATGCATGTTGAGAAAGAGAATCAAGTCAGTAGGTATTTTGAGATGAAAGGGACAGCCTAATGACATTGCTATCATGTACTTTCCAAGGATGGAGATTTAGCTCTGTTCAGGTTAATAGCCAGTTCTCAGCCTGTGTTTCATGCTGGGCAACCAGCCCCCAAGGAACTTAAAGTTTCAGACAGGTCACTGTTAGAGTCTTGTTTTTCTTCCTCAAGGAGCCAATTGGGAATGTGGTCTACAGTCCTTATTTTGAGACATTCTATTCAGCTATACTAGTACCCTCTTATGTATGGAGGATATATTCCAAGATGTTCAGTGGATGCCTAAAACTGTGGATAGTACTGAATGCCATCTATACTGTTATTTTGTTAATTTGTTCTTTATATAGATTCTACCAACCTTAGCATATAATTTTTTTCTTTCATTATTAATTTTTTAGATGTTAATGGGCTTTTATTTTATTCATTTATTTATATGCAGTGCTGAGAATCAAACCAAGTGCCTCACACATGCCAGGCAAGCACTCTACCACTGAGCCACAACCCCAGCCCCTTCTTTCATTATTGAGTAGAAAAATTTCACCTTTTCACCTAAAGTAAGCACTTTATGGCTTCTGTTTGGCACATCTTCAGCTTTGGGGCCATTATTAAGTAAAATTGGACTACTTGAACATAAGCTTCATGATACTCAGTTATCAATTGGATCGCCAAGCCAGCTACTAGGTGGCTGACGGACAGGTATAAAGCATAGGTACACTGGACAATGTATCTAATGTATGATTCACATCCAGAGGGGCGTGGAACTGGGCAGCCCATGATTTCCTCATGCTACTTGGAATAATGTGCAATTTAAAACTTATGTATTGTTTCCAGCATTTTCCATTTAGTATTTTCAGTTATGTTTGACTGCAGGTAACTGAAACCACAGAAAGCAAAACTTCCACAAAGAGGGACTGCTGTATTTGTTCAGGAATAACAAGCCTTGTGAAACTGCAGCAGTGGTCTCCAGCTTGGGAAGATCAATCATCTGTCATCTTATTGCAAAGTGACCGTGTTTACATGGCAATGCAGTATTAGTCATGGGACTTCTGAATTTCAAAAACCATTTGTAATTTTATTTTCTTTCATTCTGGTAGTCTTTGAATTGATTTTTATTTTTAGCTACAGGCATACCTCATTTTATTTGCTTCATTTTGTGGTGCTTCACAAATACATATTCCCATACTATTTAATTCTTAAAGAAAATTATTTTATCTAGTATTGTTTTATTCATTTTCATTACTTTCAGTATTCTTGTATTAGCATTTTATTATTATCTTTTGTTTAGATTCACTCTATTTAATCATACTTTATTTCAAAACTCCCTTTCTTGTTCTCTTTTTAATTTATAATTTTATCTATTTATTTTGATCATTTGATAGCTATGACTTCTTGTAAAGGTTGAATTTTGGGTGAATATTTTGCAGTTTTGTTTAGTATGAAAAAATCACTTTCAAGTTTGACAATTTTGTTGTGCTAGTTTTTATGACTTGCTTTGTCATTGTTTTCAGCTCCTTATTTATACTAAGGAGGATGTTTCATTCAGGAGCTGTTTAAAATCCATGCTGTTCATTGCCTGCTTCCCTTGGGGCACTTTTACAAGAAGCCTAGCTCTGTTGAGATGGTGTTGGCAAGCCACCTCCCTGTCAACTCCTTTCAGTATGGGCTGGACTACAAGGTGATGTGACCAGAAGGCCAGTAACTTAAATTTTCTGAAATTGTCACTTTTATTTAAAATAAAATGTGTGCCTTGGTAAATGGAAGCCCATATATAGTACGAAAACTTTTTATCGTTGTTATTTATGGTGGGTAAGGAATGTTGGTTATCTTTTTATTTTTATTTTTCCTGCTCCTAGGTCATTATGTTCTTTGTTCAAATAGCATGTTTTCATGTTGGTTATCTTTCTAGCTGCCCAAGCCTCATCGTACAACCCTAGCATCAGATTGAAATTACCTGAATTAAATCTTAAGATTGTTTTACTTGGGCCCTGTTCAAGGACTTGGAAAAAGCCTGCCCCCATGCTACCAAAATGTTGATACCTGTTCTCTCACTTGCAAGAATGCTCACCTTGGGTCTGGGTCTGTAGCTCAGTTGGTAGAGTTCTTGTCTACCAGTTGTGGGGCACTGGGTTCGATCCTCAGCACCAAATAAAAATAAAATAAAGATATAGTGTCCATCTACTATAAAAAATATTTAAAAAAAAGAATGGTGACCCTGGTTTAATAAAAGGATCCTGTTTTCAAGCAAAAGGAACCCAGATAATAACTAGATTTTTAGGTAGCAGGAAAAATCAGAAGAGCCAGCAGTTCCTAGAGCCTCTGTATAGCCTTGCTCACTGACTCCGTGGGTCCCGAGGGGAAGTTGGGTATATCCAGAAGTTGCTACTTAGCCCTCAGCTGTGGTTGGGAATCCCATCAGTGATATCAGATTTGTGGCCCCATCTGCTATTACTTGCTATTTATGGGTCTTTGGTCATCCATGCATCACTTTTTAGTTCATTCTGTCCAATTTCCTGGTCTGGTGAATTCTCTAAACTGACTTTATCTTCCATGTTTGAAATAAAAGAGAAAACTGCATTTCAAAGATAAAACTTATTTAATCACTTTTATATGAATCATGCCTTTATCTTTTCACCCGCATTTGTTACTAAGAATTTATGAGCATGTGTTCACCTAAGGTAGTGTTGATCACTTATTTTAAATATCTACCTACTACAACAATGGGCCTACCAAAGAGTATAGCAACTGGCCTTTCTTCCTTTCTTCCTTCTCCTTCCTTCCTACCCACCCTTCTGGAGACAGAGAAAAAGAATTGCCTCATGATTGTGGAGGGCTGTCAAATCAAAATCTGCAGAGTAGATTGGCAAGCTGGAGACGTAAGTAAGAGTTGATATTACAGCTAAAGTCTGATGTCCAAAGGCAGTCTCCAATAAAAAGTCCCTCTTTCTTGGAGACATCCATGTTTTCTCTTTAGACCTTCAGCTAATTTGATAAGGCTCAGCCTCATTATGGAGAGTAATCTGCTTTATTCATAGTCTACTGGATTACATGTTAATCTTATCTAAAAATATATGTATAGAAACATTTAGAAGTGTATCTGATCAAATATCTGGGTATCATGGCTATCTGATTTGACACATAAAGCTAACTTTCATGTACCCCAACTTTCTTTTGGAGAACTCCTCTCCCCAGCGTTCTTCAGGTGGAGCTGACCTCACTTCCTGGCCCCAAGGGCAAGATGGTGACCCAGGTCTGATCAGTCATAACATCAAACTCTCCTGGCCTAAGAGACTACTTCCAGAGTAGAAATATGAAAAAACCCAGATCAATGACAGTTTGTCCTGGGATTTTTGGTAGAATTCTCAAGCCTGGGGCTTTGTCTCATTCTTAGAGTGTACATGCTAATGGCCTGAAAGGCTGGAGCTAGGGGACCATCTTTGTCCCTGTGTTGAGGAAGCTTGCTTGAAAATACAGCCAACCTGAAGAGAGGAAAACAGGACTGAGAGATAGAGAACAAGTGATGGTTTCTTACAGACTTTGTATGAGTGTTGTTAGAATATCTGGATCTATCTATCTGGACCCATGTTTTTCTAAGCTGTATAGCTAATACAGTCCTCTTTCTGCTTGAACTAGTTTGAGTTCTTGTCACTTGCAACTGATATAATTCTGATTAATACACAATATGCTGGGCACTGTCGTGGGTGGTTCCCAGAGGAAGCCACTTTTAATAATTTTAGCTGATTCTTTTGATATTTTTCTCCTCTGATCTAAACAATATGCTTTTATTGCTGTTTTATGATTGATTTTAGTTGTTACTGATTTCCTGTTACTATGATTGAAGATCCCTTTCTCCCACTCCATTTCACATTCCCCACTCCTACTCTTTATATTACAATGTTTAGTTGAATCAGAATTTACATTTTGATGAGTTTGTTTATAGTTGAACCAAGTGATGTTATAGGATTATACTTTTTCTCTGGACACTTTATTTTATAATTAATAATTGTGCTGCTTTTGCATTTTTTAGTTTTCTATATATTAATTGCTAAGAAATTTTTCTAAATACTTCAGCATATCTGTCAACCATGCAGAAAAGAAATACTGCAAACATTTGAAATCCTGTTTTACTCTTTGTTGTCCCTAATCCTGCTTCTCACACCCACCATGTAGCTGCTCTGAGCTAGACTAGCTGATGTCCAGAAACAGGGCAGAGCTGTTGTCCGGAGACTTCCTTTGACTGATGACTCTTGTGGGAAAACAGCTTGTTTTCCTACATGGATGCTATAGGAATGGTGACTTGTGTTTTTGGATTCCAAGCCTTCCTGTCTTGATTTTTTTCCCCTTGGTTAATTAATGCATATGCTCCAGAATCTTGCTTAGAAAAGATTCACAGGAAGTGACATATTTTAGTGCTTGCATGGTCATACATGTTATTATTTATCCTTTTATACATATATATCAAATTTGTTTGGTAGAATTATAGGCTTGAATTGGAGGAACAGACGAACTCTAGATAGGGCAGAGGGGTTGGAGGGGAAGGGAGGGGACATGGGGTTATTAATGATGGTGGAATGTGATGATCATTATTATCCAAAGTACAGGTAGGAAGACATGAATTGGTGTGAATATACTGCGTATACAACCAGAGATATGAAAAATTGTTCTCTATGTGTGTAATAAGAATTGTAATGTATTCCACTGTCATATATAAATAAAAAAAAAGAATTATAGGCTGAAAATAATTTCCTGGAAGAATTTTATAAGCCTTGTTCCTCTTCCTCCTGCATCCAGTGTTGTTTTGGGGAAAAATCAGATGCTGTTGTGATTAAAGCAGTTCTGACCTTCTCTTTTTTTATTCTAATTTGTTGCATATGACAGCAGAATACATTATAATTCATATTATACATATAGAGCACAATTTTTCATATCGCTGGTTGTACACAAATTAGAGTCACACCATTCATGTCTCCATACATGTACTTAGGGTAATAATGTCCATCTCCTTCCACTGTCTTTCCTACCCACATGCCCTCTCTCTTCCCCTCCCTCTCCTTTGCTCTATCTAGAATTTGTCTAATTCTCTCATGCTCCCTCCCCCCAATTCTTTATGAATCAGCATCATTATATCAGAGAAAACATTCATTCTTTAGTTTTTTGGGATTGGCTAACGTCACTTAGCATTATGTTCTTCAACTGCATCCATTTACCTGCAAATGCCATGATTTTACTCTCTTTTAATGCTGAATAGTGTGTATACACCACATTTTCTTTATCCATTCATCTACTGAAGGGCATCTAGGTTGGTTCCACAGTTTAGCCATTGTGAATTGTGCTGCTATAAACATTGATGTGGCTTCGTTACCAAAGTATGCTGTTTTTAAGTCCTTTGGGTATAGACCGAGGAGTGGGTTAGCTGGGTCAAATGGTGGTTCCATTCCAAGTTTTCCAAAAATTCTCCATACTGCTTTCCATATTGGCTGCACCAATTTGCAGTCCCATCAGCAATGTATGAGTGTGCCTTTTCCCCCACATCCTCGCCAACACTCATTGTTGTTTGTATTCTTTTTTTAAATAATATATTTATCTTTTAGGTGTAGATGGACACAACGCCTTTATTTTTATGTGGTGCTGAGGATCGAACCCGGTTCCCGCCTTGCTAGGGGAGCACTCTACTGCTGAGCCACAATCCTAGCCCCTGTTTGTATTCTGAATAGCTGCCATCCTGACTGGAGTGAGATGAAATCTTAAAGTAGTTTTGATTTGCATTTCTCTAATTGCTAGCAATGTTGAACATTTTTTCATATATTTGTTGATTGATTGTATATCCTCTTCTGAGAAGTGTCTGTTCAGGTCCTTGGCCCATTTATTGATTGGATTATTTGTTTTTTTGGTGTTAAGGTTTTTGAGTTCTTTATGTATCCTAGAGATAGTGCTCTATCTGATGTGCATGTGGTAAAAATTTGCTCCCCAAATGTAGGCTCTCTATTTATTGTTTCTCATTGATTGTTTCTTTTGCTGAGGAGAAGCTTTTTAGTTTGAATCCATCCCATTTATTGATTCTTGATTTTAATTCTTGTACTATAGGAGTCTTATTAAGGAAGTTGGGGCCTAATCCGACATGATGGAGATTTGGGCCTACTTTTTCTTTTAATAGGTGCAGTGTCTCTGGTTTAATTCCTAGGTCCTTGATCAACTTTGAGTTTTGTGCATGGTGGGAGATAGGGATTTAATTTCATTTTGTAACATAGATTTCCAGTCTTCCCAGCACCATTTGTTGAAGAGGCTATCTTTTCTCCAATGTGTGTTTTTGGCACCTTTGTATGACCTTCTCTTTATACATGTAGTTTTCTAACTCCATGATTTTGTGATTTGGAGCTTTTAAAAAATTTATGGTGATGGGTGTTTGATGACCCTTTTGAATCTTCATACTTGTGCCCTTAGTTTTTCAAATCTTTTAACATCATTTCTATTATAATTTCTTCCCATCTAGTTCTCTGTTCAGTTTTAGAACTTCAGTAGTCAGATACTGGTCCTTTTATTTTTTAATTGGTACTTTGATTTTCTTTTATTTTATCTCCTGTTTCTTAACCCTTTATTTTCTGGTTCTACTTTTTGGGGATTTCTTTGACCTTATTTTATATTTCTTTATTAAGTAGTTTATCTCAATTATCATATTTGGAATTTCTAAGAGATCCTTCTTATTGTTTGATTAAAAAATACCATTCTATTCTTCTTCTTTGAATTTTTTTGTATTGCCTAATTATCTATATTTCTTGAAAGATTTTTTTTCTTTTTTCTTTCTTTTTTGTTTTTGGCTATTGGCTTTGAACTTGAACTTAACTTTTAGCACTGAAGTCTTTCTTTCCATGCACTTATGGTCCTGAGTTGTGTCTGTTCATATATACAAATGAGGCTGTGATTTGAAAGCTGATTAGAATGTGTGTGTGTGTGTGTGTGTATGTGTGTGTGTTGGGGCCGGGGTTATGGCTTAGTGGTAGAGTGCTCACCTAGCATGCATGAGGCACTGGGTTCGATCCTTAGCACCACATAAATGTAAAATAAAGATATTATGTCCACTTAAAGCTAAAATATGAATATTTAAAAAGAAAAAGAATGTGTGTGTGTGTGTGTGTGTGTGTGTGCATGCACATGTGCGTTGGGAGGTGAGGCTGTTGATAGTGGGTTTTACTACCAAGTCAATCACCTGACCTCTTCATCAACAGACCTCCAAATGTAAGTATGCCAGTTTCTTCTCTGGATGATTTAGTTTATCAAGGGAAGACCCCTCTAGTCTTCTGTCTCATGAAGGATGAAGGTGATGGAGGAGACAGTATCTCCTATCTGCCATATTCTAGGGGTGGGAAGGAAGACTCCTATTTTCATTTTTTGTATGTATTCTTTGCTTGATTCCCTGTGTTCAGTCTTATTTTTCATCCTGAACTGTTCTATGCCTGGACTCATCCTTTGGGCTACCCAATACCATGATATTTGGAGTCCCTGAGTTGCTGGGGAGGAGTCTCACTTCTCATCAGCCTCTCCTCTCTGTAGGCACTTGGCTTGTAACTTCTGTAGCTGTTAGGTCAGTTGCCACTTCTTTGTCCACTTTTTGTCTTCAGCATAACTGCTGAAATCTTCATCAGCTATTGTTTTTTCTCTGTTCTCTTTATCTTTGAATAATAATAATATTGAATAAATTCTTTCACTTGCATTTTACTTGTTCAGGAATATAGAAAAAATAACAATAAAATTGACATTTGGTGTTATTTATGTAATTCATCTGCCACTTTAAATCAGAATGACCTGTCAGAATCTTTACATTATCACTGTATTATAAAGAAATGGACACTAGAAATCCAAGATTGTGCATCTTTTGAGTGTTTTATGCAAGAAAGTTGGTGTTGATATCAAAGAGAGGTTCTGACCTCACATCAAAAGATTACTAATAAATAGGACCATAAATTTTGAGTTAAAATATCATAATTGAGAAATGCATATACCTTTAAACTGAAGTTCCTGACTAACCACCCAAATGTTGACCTGAATTTTGATAGATAAGACGGCTTCTACTATCACTTAAGATTGCCATGGATTTCCTCTTGACTGGAGTGATGGCCGAGACTGTGTCTGCCTCTTTCATCACTTGATCCTCAGTCCCTGGGGCAGCATCTGGCTCTCAAGGCAGGTGCTTTATAAATGTTTGTTGAACAAATGAATGTTGTCTTATAATTTCACAACTATTTTTCATAGTATTTTTGTTAACTTCATTCATAAATGAGGGAACTTCTCATTAACATTAGGGATGTTAACTTTATCCATGGTTAAGGGACTTTCCACAACTCATAAATTACTGAGCAGGTAGGGAAAATTGGATATAGATTGGCTTTTAGTTAATACGTAGAATTTTTGTTACTTTCTTGAACATTATTACAGCATTGGGGGAAAATATCTTTACTCAAAGGAAATCCAGGCTGAAATATTTTGGGATGAAGTGTTATAATGCCTACACCTTCCTTTGAAATGTGTGTGTGTGTATGTGTGTGTGTGTGTGTGTGTGTGTGTGTTCATAGAAAAAGGTCAATAAAAAAGCAAAATGTTAATAGGTATTGAATCTAGGATGAGGGTATGTGAGAGTTCATTGTATTATTCTTCCAAAATTTCTGAATTTTGAATAATTTCACTGTAAAGAATTGAAAAATCAAAAAGAGAACACAGTAAAAGTAGAGAATCAGACTGAAGTTTGTCCAACTCCACAATATCAAAAAGCAAATAAAAGAAGATTTCTCCAGAAACTCTGGTGAGCACTGACTTCCAAACACTACCTCTATCAAGAATGGAATCAAAGTCATTCAAAGAGAGCAACTGTGGCTGTTTAACCAATAATCCTGAGGGTCTTTCCACATAGACAGCTTCTGTAAATCAGGGCAAAAAGTTGGACAAAACCTTTTCACAGAGAAAACATGGAAAAATGTCTGAAAAATCCGTTGAAAAAAGTGTGTTTGAAAGAACTCAGGATCATCTACTTAGAGAAGAGAGGATTCCAGGGTAATGATAACATCTTCAGTACTCCAAGGACCAAATACTAAAAAGGCAGGGAGTCTTCTTGTGTAGCTATGAAACACATATGGGATGATTATGCACAAATTGCAAGGAAGATGTACCTAGAATGTTCTAGAAATGGAAAGCATAGCCTTGCCTAAAAGAAAAATCTGATTTGTTCAAGGTATCTATTGAGCTGAAAACTATCATCCAAAAACTCTTTCTTCATTCAAAATCTTTTTTCTCTTGAAATATATACTAAATTATTAAACTATAACCACTCTGCTTTGTTATACAATGAACTTATTCCTCTCCTCTGTATTTTTATACCTAACCAACCTCTCTCTATCCCTCCTTACGCATGCCCCCCCCCCAGCCCCTGGAAACCTCTGTTCCACCCTCTGCTTCTATGAGATCAGTTCATTTCTATGCTTTCTTCTTTGCAGCATGCTGAGAGAAGGGGGACAGGTGTGCTCTGGCAATTCTGCCTCTGTCTTCCTGCAAGCTGTGATGCTGGTCAGTCTGTTCTCTCAAAGCCTTGGCATGGCAGGTCAAGGCATTTCTTCCTGTGGATAGTTAATTTTTTTCCTCTGCTCTGAAGTGTATTAACCTGTTAAATTATGGGGTTAGAAATTTCCAAGGATTTCTATAGGTTGAAAAAATAAAATGCACCCTCTGATTCAGTGACCCACATGTTGTTTGAATACTATACACAATATAGATACAATAGCACTAGTGATCTCTGCCATTGAACAAAACCAGAATAAAATTAAATAAAATAACCATGTTAGCTGACTTAATGAGGGCCGCAATTCATTTTTGGTTTCCAAATTTCTTGCTATTTTCAATCTTATTTAAAAAATTAAAGAACCCCTAAATTATTTCACTACTACAATAAATAGGGATTTCTGTGTTTAGGATAGCATTTTCAACTGGAGATTCCACATAAAATGAGTTTTAAAAATCACAGTACAACATACAAGATGATATGGAAATTTTCCTTGTTTTAAAAAAAAAGTTCTTAGGGACAAGTTCTACCTATTCATTTATTCACTGGCTGCCAAAGAGATTATAAATATTCTGATTATTTTCAACAAAGGAAATAATACAAAGACTAGCTTTTATATTTTGGAAGGTGAAGCCATTCAAAAAATGTTTCCCTCCTCCATCTCACCTCTTGATGAATGGAACTTTTTGTGAGGGAGGATAGGCGTGGATGTACTCTTTTAGCTACAAATGGAATTGGTTAGTAGGATCAAAAAATCAAGGACAGATGCTGGGATGAGCACATACAATTTGACTAAAATCAATTTACATAATACAAAAAACAAAAATGTTATAACAAGGCAAAGAATGAAAAATAATTTAGAAAGACTTTGCATATACTCTTTTTTAATGTATGTAATTTTTCTTAATATTTATTTTTTTAGTTGTAATTGGACACAATACCTTTATTTTATTAATGTGGTGCTGAGGATGGAACCCAGAGCCTTGCACATTCTAGGCAGGCACTCTACCGCTGAGCCACAGCCCCAGCCCCTGCATACACTCTTTTTCTTTCTTTTCTTTTTTTTTTTTTTTTTCACCCCTGCTATGCTGGGGATTGTACCCAGGGCCTCAAGCATGCTAAGAACATGCTCTGCCTCTGAGCCACACCACCAAACCCTGCTTACATTCTTTACAATGCACTAGGTAAACTTGAAGGGAACAGAGAATGTTCATAAAATTTTAATTATCCAATTTGCTGTAGTCCAGGAACTAGGAAGACACCTACTATGTGTCTGCTCAGTGTAACACCTGTGCTGGCCTTTTCCTGTTTTTCTAAAAGATGCTTTCAAAAACCTGATGTATTCCTGCTGCTCTTCCCTGTTCAGAGATGAGAAAACTGAGATTCAGAGATTATCATTCCTGTGAAACAACTCAAGGAAAAAGAAAATTGGTGTTGTTATTTTTAATAATATTGGAATAATACATCCATCCATTAAAGGAAAGTGAATCCTTTTCAGGCAAATTATTTATTAGCTATAAAATAAGGGCAAAGGGACTTAATTTAACAGGGGTTCAACTTGCTTGTGTCTGTGTCTCTCTTCTTAATATGCATATCCAATGACCCTGGTGGATAGTATGGTGTTTGGCTCTTGGATCCCATTTTAGAAGTGATGGGAGTTTAGCCACAAAGAATCAATGAACATTTTGAGGGGAAGAATGGAGGGTTTGACAACAGGTTAAACTAAAAAAAGAAAACTAAAAATTCACTTGGAAATTAATAGAACTTCAGAAGAGTCAAGATGTTCTAGGTTTGATTGAGATTGCAGAGGAGTTGGAAACCAGGTGTAGACTCAGAGATGGTAGGGAGACCTTGACATCTTGACATATATTTGAAAGAACTCCAGAGTTGTTGAGAGGCCTAAAAAACGAAAACGAAAACCAAAACCCAAAACCCCTGGTTTCATCAGGTATTTGGTTATTTGGTGTTTGGCTCACTGGTTTTCACCCACTTGATCTTTCTTCTATTCCCTGACATGTAAAATAATTGTAGAAATTGATCTTGCTTCCATTATATGATAACTGAAAACCATAATTTCTCTCAAATATCTGTGAACCTACAACGGAGATCTCAGCAGATGGGTGTCAGCAGTTGCAGCAGTGATGGATACTGAGCTTTGAGGTCATCAGAGTACTTTAATGGCATATTCCACACATGGGACATGGCTGCTGTGTCGCAGAGGGTGGCCTTCTGGAGAGGTGACGCCCCCACTTGGCTTCACCAGTGGGAGTTTTGGTGGGCTCTCGTGAGCCACAGTGAATGCAGATTTTACTAGAGTGAAGCAAAGTGGCAAAGGAGATTTGCACACGGCTACAAAGTAGGTTAGTTCATGTAGCTTATTGAAGACACACCTGGGAACACCTATTATAAATTTGAAGGTGCAGTGGGAGATTTTGTTAGGTACTTCTGGCAGATAATCTGATGACAGAGCTTCCCAGATATTTACCATCTAATGACTTTTATTGTAGTGCTAATTTTTATTCTCATAGGAATGGTCTAGAAAACTCAGGTGACATTTGTTAGGTAGCCATACAAATGTAAGGGAACATGATGAAGGCATTTTACAAGATTATCTGGGCTTGTATTATCTAGGTAGATATCAGAAAGTGTATAAAGTTAGAACCCAAAGCCAGCAAGTTTTCATTTTATTGCTCAAAGTAGAGTTGCAGTGAGAACAATTGGATCTCAAACTTGATATAAGTTTTGCTAGATGTTTGTTTGAATATGTTTAGCTAATGCCTTGAAATCAGAATTAAAAAATTTTGAGTCTTAAATTTAAAACAATTTTTAAAAACATCGAACTGAATAGAAAATGTATAAACTTTTAATTTTAACCAAATTTCTGTGCTTTCATTCATTCAACAAATATTTGCAGAAAACTCACTCTGCACTAGGCAAAGTGCCTCATCATACTTTTATTCCCTTCACATTCAGTGAGCGCCTTGTTCTCATCACAGGGATACCACAGAGACCAGAAATACACTGTCTCTGCTCTCACAAAGCTTAATATAAATGAAGGGCAAGAACAATGGACCAGAAACAAGTAAGAAAGGAAAGCGTTCTATAGGAGGACATTCCAGGTAGAAAATTTATGAGTAAAGCATGTTGGGACTGACTAGGGGGATGCTTGAGACCCGGGGAACAGAGGAGGTGACTGCTGGTGTTTGAACTATGTGAAAGAAAGTCTAGGGCAGGGCGTTGGGGAGGCCCTCAGGTGAGGATGAACTTGACATGTTATATGTGCAAAAAAATAAAGGCCTCAAGATGAGGTTGGAATGGTGTGAGGTTAGAGATGAAGGTAGGAGTCAGATCTGCAGACTTGGAAACTGGCTTTGAAGATGAAATGGACCCATTAGCCAAAACATGCAGATGGTCTCTAGAGGCTGGAAAGGGAAAGGCAATGAAATCTTCCTTAGAACTTTCAGAAAGAACACGGCCCTGCTGACAGCTTGACCTTTTAGACCATTTTCAGATCTCCAGAACTAGAAGATAATAACCCAGTATTGTTTCAAGCTGCTGGGTTTGCAGTACTTTGCTACAACAGTACAACCTGATCACTTGTGCTGAGGCAGACACCAGCTCACTTACTCAGGTCGTAGGGTTCATATTTTATTGTAAATGTGATCTGGGGAAGGTTTGTAGAGAAGCCTTGTAGGTGGTAGAATGTTAGGGCAGAAACCTCAATGGGGGGTGGTTAAAGGCTGGACATTGATGGCTGCAAGAACGATGGAATGGAGGACTCAGGGATGTAACTATGAAAATGGGATTGGCTGGATTTTCTGATCCTAGGGGAATCGGTTAGGACAGATGGGAATCCAGAGTGACTCCTTGAGGACTGAGTGTGAGCCAACATAGACTTAATCCCTAACTTCATGGAGACCAGGGAAAGAGTTTTTAATTAAATAACTCCATAAGTAAAATGGGAAAGTGTAACAGTAGCAATATTTCAAGGTGGAGATTTCCAGTGCTGAGGGAGGCAGTACAAGATTGGGGGAAGGACATCAAGAAAGGCTTGTGTTTTTTTTTTTTTTTTTTTTTTTGCTAAAATTTACATTGTAAGTGATAGGCAGAGGGAACAGTCTCTTGCTACAATACTGGGATCTGTTGTCTTATCTGGGGGATGTTTAGCAAAGGAAAGAGTCAGCTTGTGCCCGAGGAACCTCATCTATACTCCCCTTCCCTCTTTCCTGTGGCCTACAAAGAGATAAAAAAGATTTCTTTATCATGTGCAAGTCTGCAGGAGTGCTCCTGGAGCTGCCTGATGGCCTCTGTGCCTGTCAGGGGAGGTTGGGTGCAGCCTGTTCTTTTCATACTTTGTAGGTTCTGTTTAAAAAGGAAACAACTTCTTTCTTTCTCATGAGTTGGCCCACCAAGAGATAACAATGCTGTTTCTTTCTCTCTGTGCATGGAACCTCTTGTTTGCTCCACCTGAAGGGGAGCCACATGAGTGGATGCCACATTCAGAGAGGGTGAATAAAAGTTCAGCTCTGCCTGTGAGGGAGGGGTGTCCATCCAAAGGGGCCCAGGAAGAGCTGCTCTCTTGTGAGCCATTTTTTCCCCTCTCATACTTGAGACAGGTTTGAAATGGTTTTTTGCTCAGAATTTGACATCAGAGAGTCGTGAGTTTGGTATCTGGCTCCACCATTACCAACTGTATGTGTGTGTGACCTTGAGTCACTTTCCTAGGGCTCACTTTCCTCACCCATGAAATAGAGGTAAGAGTAATAACTGCCCTATAAAGTTGTGGGTGGCTGAGTGAGCTGAGTAAGTGAGCTAGTGTCTACCTCAGCACAAGTGATCAGGTTGTACTATTGTAACAAATTACTGCAAACCGAGCACCTTGAAACAATACTGGGTTATTATCTTCTAGTTCTGGAGATCTGAAAATGGTCTAAAGTCTAAAGTCAAGCCATCAGCAGGGCTGTGTTTCTTCTGGAAGTTCTAAGGAAGATTTCATTGCCTTTCCTTTCAAAGGCCTCTATAGACCATCTGCACGTTTTGGCTAGTGAGACCATTTCATCTTCAAAGCCAGCAATCTCATCACTTTGACTTCTGATCTAGACAGCAGGAGAAACACTAGGGAATTTGGGGTCCCTCCCTGGTGGGAAGAAAGTCTAAACCCATCATGGTGTGAGTGTAGGAATCTCCATCTCCTGACTGGAGGTTGCCAGCCTGTGAACAGTGAGAGATTACAATGGTGAACTGGACTGATGTCAGACTTTGGCAGTTATGAAGCACTTGGAATTCTCTCAAAGGCAAGAGCAATCCTCTAATGATTTAGCACAGGGTGATGGCATGTCCCAGGAGGCATGATTTAAGAGAGTAATCTGGTGAATGGCTGGGACTAGTTGGAGGTGTGTGAGCCTGAAGACCAGGAATCCTGGTAGAAGGTCATTGCTGTAGCTCTGGTGCAAGGTCAAGAGGAATGGTAGAGAACATTTAGCCTTGTTCATGGAATGCAGTGTTGCTGATTCTAGAATCAAAAATAAAGCCAATTATGATTGTTAAGTTAAAAAAGAGGTTAGTAGTAACTGGAGTGAGGGAAATGGGCTGAGCATTAAGAATTTAAGATGACTGGATGGATGTAGGGGGAAAGAAGGAAAAAGGTTAAGAAGAGCTTCATCTCCAGTGACAGATGTTAATATGACTAGCAAGACCAGAATACTCGGTGGGTGGCAGGGATGAAGCAAGTGTTCGCCATAAAGATTTTAAAAATAATTTGCATCATGTCAGCAAACCTGTTTTCGTACAGTAATATCTGGCAACTTTACAGTAGAAAAGAAACTCGGCAGGCAGACGGCATGAGTCAGTCCTCTTTCAAATAAGATAAAACTCTAATACTTTAATACTGACTGAGCTTCTGTAAGATCTTCCAACTGTCATCTGCAGCGTATGCATTCACTGAGGATGGGAGAGTGTGGTTTTTTCCCTGCCATGAAGTGTCTAGATGAAAAGAAATTCTATAATAATCAAAGGAAGACTAAAATTCTAATCCTTCTCTTGTCTGGAAAGTGAGAGAGGTGTAAAACCACAGTGCAAACTTCTCTGTTGACTGGACCCCCTGAGGGTCAAGGTCAAGGGCTGAGCGTAGGCTGTGGGGATGATTAATGGAGTATGCATGTGCCTGTGATGTTCCGAGGGAAGCCCTGGAAGACGCAGATGAACACTGGCAGGTCATTGCAAAGCAGATGGAGGAGCCACGGCTTGGACAGGCAGGTAAAACACAGTGGTCCCCACCTCATGGCATTTTGGTCAATGTCGGATCACACATGGAAGGCCCCACACTTCTCAGAACGTATTTCTGTCATTAAGTGGTGCATGACTGTACTGGAAAGACCCACAGGTCTGTAAGGGGGTCAAGGTTCTTGATAAGTCTCAGAGGACATGTCAGTACTTGAGTCCTTCTGCTGAGTGACGAGCCAGGCTTCACCAAGTGCTTGCATCAGATGTGAATACAAATCCTTCTTTCTCCCAACAGTGGCTCTCCTGAGAGTAGAACAATGGCAGGAAGTGAAGAAGCTTCCAAGTGTTTTCCCCATCCTCTCCAGAGTCACAGGGACAGCCCCTGTGTGGCACTGTGAGCTACGCTGGCTTACTCAGAATGGAGGGTCAGCACTGTTGGGTGTAGCTTGTTACAGCCCTTCTGGGTACTGAAGAGGACCTGGAATCTGCTTGCACTGACTTCTGCTCTATCCTTGCTTGGTCTGATCAACATTGTGGGTTGTCCTGTCTCACTGGGCAGTCAATCTGTCTCTGGATATGGGTTAGCTGAATCCAGAATTCCCTTAAGCTTGAAACCTCCTGTTTACCCCATCTGCAGAGGAGTCAGATGGGTGGATTCCATATTCAGAAAGGGGTGACCAACACTTCAGCCCTGGCTTAGTGAGGAGTCCCTCCAAAGGGGCACAGAAAGAGCTGCAGTGTGGCTGGCAGGGAGCTGAGTTGTTCTGTTGTCTGTGAGAAAGTTCAGAATCCTTTGCCTTGGTCATGGCCCTGAATCCAGAGGGCCTGGTTGCATCTCTTAGAAAACATTTCCTGGTCTTGCTCAAGCTGATCATGGGTACTGCTATGTGTGGGCTGCAGAGGAGAGAGGGTTGTCACTGTCATGCCAGGCCCTCTCTGGATAGTGACTTGCTGGAAGGCGGATCTCAAGCCTTAATTCTTTTATCCTGATTATACACAGAGTCTAACACAATATCGGATGTATATAGAAGTTTAATAGGAAATAAATGCAATTACAACAGCTTC
Organism: Marmota marmota marmota; assembly: GCF_001458135.2. NCBI lineage: Eukaryota > Metazoa > Chordata > Mammalia > Rodentia > Sciuridae > Marmota > Marmota marmota. The sequence goes on along the minus strand of NW_026000164.1, from coordinate 14,930,592 downwards.
AGAATTATTCCAATCTCATGGCTATGCCCCAGACCTCTCTGGGCTTTATCGAGCAGAGCGAATTTTGTTCAGCAGCCAGGAATGCCGCTTGCAATTTACTATATCCATGGTACTGTTTTCCCCCTGAGGTTATTTATAATATTTTCTTTCTTTATTTGAAGAGTTTTATAAAGCAGAATTTATGAAGGGTTTTTTTTTTGTATAAAAAATTGTATGAAGGTAATTATTACAGAAATTAAGATGAATAATTTTTATGACCCATAATTGACTTAGAAAAATGATTGGCTTTCATGAGCAGGCAGCAATCATTCCTGGCTTCCTTGTGTGGTCTTTGGGCTTTCAATTAATTGGTCTTTGGTGAAAGGAAGCACTGCTCAGTTTAAAATGGTTCCCTGGATTAATTATAGTTCCATCTCGAGACAGATTTGTTTGTGTGAATACCTGCGTTTGAAAGTATAAACTTCCATTTCAGAGTTTATTACGACAATACATCACGATGATGGTTGAAAAAATGATAACACACTGAACAATTTACTATAACAAATATGTTTTTTGATTTTTAAAAACTTTGAATATTTACTGCCTGCCAACAAAAATTTCTAACTTTGATCAAAGACAAAAATTGTACTTGCATTTTGCTTCTTAATATTAAGTGAAATTTAGAGATTACTTGGGATCTGTGTGAACCAACCTGTTCTTCAATTATCTAGCAAGTTACTAAGCACTGGAAAATCCTACCACCAATTTTCAGTGGGTTCCTAGACACCATAGGGAAGGCTATCAGATGTGCATATGACATTCTTGTGGTAGATAACAAATATGGCTACAAATTCCTGTATTTCCTGTCTATACTCCCTTGTTGTTTTAGTCAGCTTTTTTGCTGCTGTAACTAAAAGACCCAACCAGAAGAAATTTAGAGGAGGAAGGGTTCAAGATTTCAGGGGTCTCAATCCATGGACATCTGGCTCCATTCCTCAGGGCTGGAGGTGAGGCAGAACATCATGGCGGAAGAGTGTGGCTAGGGAAGCAGCTCATATAATGATCAGAAGGAGAGGGAGGGGGATTAATTCTCTGATTGGGTTAAGGTTCTCATAATCCAATCATTTCTCCTCTTAACCCTCTTGCATTGTCTCACACATGAGATTTTGGAGGACACCTCACATCCAAACCATAACACTTGTAATGCCTTGGCAGCTCCTCCCATTAAAAACTAGTCTTTCTTTCCTCCTGGCATCTGAGCTGGGCTATTTGATTTACTTTGGCCACAGGGACAGTAACAGAAATGACACAAGCAGAACTGCAAAATACCTGTGCCCTCCTCTTGCTGCTCTTGAGAACTTGAGCTGCCATGTGAAACCCACATTAGCCTTTTAGCTGATGGGAGACATGCGATGCAGCCATTCTGGTCACTCCAGCAAACATTTAGTTGACCTCTCAGGTGTATAACCATCCAGCTGTCTGCTTTGGCTTACATTTGCATGAGTGAGCCCAGCTCAGGACAGCGGAAAAACCATCTGACTAACCCCAAATCAAACTGCTGACTCTCTGAATTGTGAACTAAATAAAATTGCTGTCTGAGGCTACTAGATCGGGAGTGGTTTGTCACATAGCAAGTGTAAATGTTACACCTATTTGAAGAAGAAAACTCTAAAACTGTTAGTTATATGCTCTGTGCCAGACACAATACTCAGTGATTCATATGTATTATTTTATTTAAACCCACAATGTAAGAATTAATCCTTTTCATTTAGAAATAGAGCAATGGTGACTGACACAAATTATTAAGTTGCCTAAGCTTGTAAGTGGTAGAGTCAGAATTTTAAACCAGATCTGTTTTCATCCAGTTGAATTTAGCTTTGCCAAGAATCAGATCTTGAATTAAGGATTTGAGTATAAGTAGTTTGGAATGTGAAGAGGGGAGTAGGAAAATAAGACACTATTACAGCAGACAGACAGTGAAGAAAACTTATCTAGCAAGTTACTAATATGGGAAACTGGTCCTTAATCTGCTGTGTAGAACTGTCCCACCTGAGGGTGAAGAGGCTGGGGTGTTTACATTCTCACAAGAACTCCTGTGAGTCCTTGGTTGAAGGTAGCCAGAGGGTGGTGGTAGTGTGTAGATGCAGAGGTGTTGATTTTTCAGCCCTGCATGGAGATGGGGGCTCTAAGTCTGGAAGTCATAAAATACCACCCAAGCAATGCATACAGATGCTGACTGCTGGAATTCTTAATGTGTGCTGAAGTGGTTGACCCAAAGGGATATGGACTGGTCACTGAAGGGGGAGACTGCAGCCTCCCCTGATCATGTCACTTTCATTTTGGTTGTTTCTTGCCATGTAATTATTCTGCTACAAGTGTGGGGAGACAGAAAAGGGGCACATAGGGAGGAGGAACATAGAGAGGGAAGATGGGGGGGCACTCATGGAGAGAGAGAGGAGGATGTACATACAGACACAGACACATACACAGACACAAAGAAGCAGAGAAAGTTAAGATAAATTGCCACCTAAAATATTTCGGGATTTAAGTCCAGCAAATTGTTTTGTGGCAGAAATCTCAATCTTCTCTCTCTGGGAAGCTGGCTGACAACTAGTCAACCATGTAACATTAATAACAAGAAGAAAAACAACCAGCAAAAGAGGGGCACAAACTTTCTGGTCTCCTCCACCATTTACCTTCCAGTTAGGCAATGGGTAAATAGACTTGCTACAGTCAGCTTGTTTACTTATTCTCTGCCCCATCATTTCATTCAGGCAACAAGTATGTAAGCAGAGGGTTTATTGTGAGCTAGTGCTACTGGGAACTGAATAGGTTCCTGAACCTCACCTATCTGGTATCTGTACTTAGGAGTAAACCAAATGCAATACAATTTCTGTTTATAATTGAGGTTCTGCTGTATTAGTATGCTAGGGCTGCTGTAACAACATACCATAGACTGGATGGCTAAAACAACTGAAATGTATTTTCTCACTGTTCTTGAGGCTGGAAGTCCAAGATCAAGGTGTGGGCAGGTTGGGTTTCTCCAGAGCCTCTCTCCTTGGATTGAAAACAGATGGCATCTTGCTTTGCCTCAGGTGGCCCCTCTGTGCATGTGCATCTCTGGTGGCTATCTTCCCACAAGGACACCAGGCATATCGTACCTTATCAGATTCAGTTAAATTTAATCACAGTTTGAAGGGCCTATCTGCAAATGTAGTTTCAATCTGAGTTATTGGGGATTGAAACTTCAATGCATGGATTTTTTTTGGGGGGGGCAGTGCACAATTTAGCCATAGCACTTGTATATAATTCCACATTTATTGGGAAAGATCCGTACATCAGTGTAACTACTTACTGTTTCATTTATTCACTTATGCCGTAGATCCTCCACATCTGAATAGTATGCTTCTCCTTTCATTCATCCTTTATAGCCAAAACAAAAACAAAAACAAAACTCAAAAACAACAAATAAATGGTGCCAACAGTAGGTATTGGGTTAATGTGTTGCTACTTCTTGGATGCTTTCAGGGAATTTTGGAGACATTCAGCTTTAGCTAAAAGAATGAATAAAAATTTCAGCTTGTGCAATAGTAGGGATAAATATTTTTTCTGTAGGAATAATTCAAAGCTCCCAGATGACATCTACAAAGAATCACTGCACTGGTCCACACTGGACAACATACCTTGGTTCTCTTTACCTCTGAAAAACTGAGTGGAAGGGAGAGGGGCTTACCTTACAACCCACATAATTTTTTCTGAGCAATGTTTGTTGGTTACTGGTTGGTGTATGTTAACCAATGATATTACTGAGGTTCTTGTTAGCCTTGAACTTCAGAGCTTCTATACCATCCTTTTAAGTTTTGTTTTCAGTAGTCTGTGCTCAAGTTCTTGTCCAAATTTATTAAGAAAGGTCATGGGAGCTTTGTCCCTGGGTTTCCAGAGCAATTATTTTTTCATAATAATTTTTAAACAAGGACTATTGGAAAGGAAGGGTGGTCACCAAGCGTCACTTTGAGCTTTTAAACACATTTCTTCTTTTTTTTCATAATAAAACTAACATCCCAAATTAAAGATGGCTTATTTTTAAATAATGATCAAATGCAAAATAAGAGTATTTTGTAAAAATCTTGCCATGGAAATGCTGGGTATTGACATTAAATTCTACCCAATCTGATTACCAGTGGAAAATTGTAGGGCATGTTTTTAAGGAATGGCATGTATACTTATCACTAAATATTTCCTCTCTATGCCTGCTATAATACTTGAAATTTGCCTTCAGGTTAAGGCACTGAAGAACAAATAAGAGGGGTCATATGTTACCTGGTATCTGTCATCTCTTGGCACAATGTATTTCACTAGATTTGCTTTAGAAAATGGTTCTGAAAGAATGGCGAATGGGACAGGAAGGTTTTGGTGGGAGACGGGAGTTGAAAGCATGGGATATCATGCAGAAAACGAACTTAAGGAGAAGGACATCAGAGTGAGCTTAGCTGACTTTGAGCGCCTGAATCTAGGCTATTCAGACAGAGGGTATTAGCAATGAAGGAGAAATCATAAATTAATCTCGAGGCACTTCACAATTTGTCTAACTAGGCATTTCTTAGGCTCTTTTCCCAGGTAAAGGCAAAGGTCAAGTGGAGGTCTTCATTCCTCCTGAGCTTCACCTTCAACTTCCTCTCCTGAGACCTTGTCCTTCTTCAGAAATTCACCCTAATGAATAGTGGTGGGGCGATAAGTTCTGTTCTCTCCAAACTGTCTCTTCAGACTTGTTTTCCTTGCATCTCCACTCAAGGGTAAGAGATAAGTCTTCATCTGTTAGCAGCTTTCCGATATAATCAGCATTGGGACATAGTAGACAATCAGTGATGACTATGTGTTTCAAAGTGAGAATTCATGGACAGGGCATCCAGCAAAACTAATTTTCCGTACAGCAGGCAGTTGTCTTCCTGGCAACTTGTGACATGTCATTGAAACGACCCTTCTCCCAGATTCTCTCCTTCCTCCCGCATAGCCTCAAATCCCAATCATTAGAGATTAGTTCTCCTAGATTAAAAGACACAGTTTCTGGGAGTTCCCTTTGAAAATTAAATCCCTGGGTGTGGGAGGCGAACAAGGGTGGGCAGGAGGCATTTCAGCACAAATGAATTCATCAGCAACCAGCGACTTAGTTCTGTAACAGGGCAAAGGCAGCTGTGGATGCAAAATGCATGTTAATGAGCTGAGGAGGGACGAGTCTGGAGAACATGGGGCCCTGACAGGGACAGAAAACAAGGCTCTGCTATTGGGGCCAAGTTTGCTGGGGCCTACCCAGGAGTGGGGTGCCTGATCTGGCTTTTGACAACCCTAGAAAAAAGAAGTAGGACAAATGAAACACTTACCCTTAGTTCACATTTTAGTATACAGTAATCCCTGTCCATAACAATTTAAGTAAAATAAAATTTGATCTCTAGTATGGGCCAAGTAGTACATAAGATGTTTTATAGCTTTTAATAACATGTATTGGGCTCAGTTTTCAGTGCTTTTCATATATCATTGGACTTGATTTTTCCAATAGCCCTTTGTGGTTGGTATGGTTAACATTCATTTTATAGATGAGTAGAAGGAGATACAGAGAGGTTAATAGGTCACAGAGCTGGTAAGTGTCAGAGCTTGGATTTGAACCTGGGATATACGCATGTTTCTGTGCTTTATATTTGCAACTACTTTGAGGAATGCTGTGTGCTTCACCTCATGGCTGTTCCTTCATTCAAAACTGCATGGAACCAGGTGCTAGTAACCCTAGCAATACTGGGACCAGTAGTCCCAGTCTTTCTCTAACTGAGGAGCTTCTCTGGATGAAGGACTTTTAGTGTCAAAACTGGAACAGTCCCAAGCAAATTAGGATCTTTGGTCCAATGCTAGGAGTATGCTTGTTATAAAAATAAGCACAGACCTGCCCTCATAGAAGTTAACAGTCTAGTGCTAAATAATTGCATGAGTGATAACAGATTGAAATAAGGATCTAAAAGAAAAGACAAGACTCTATGAGACGAAGTAGCAGAGGAGCCATAGAAATAGTGAGGAAGAATTCATCATGTTTATTATCTACATTAATGTCCAGATTGTAGAAAAGACAGGCAGGGGTTAATTTTTATTTAATTTTTCCCCTTGCATTGTTACTATATGATAAAATCCAAGAAGAGTAATCAATAATCAAGACTTATGCCACTAATGCTTCATTTATCCCGGAGATGTATTCACATTACTGTTTAAACCTGCTATGTTGCCCTTTTAAATACTTATGCATGGCACATGTGTATTTTTTAATCCTGCTTTAGTTTTTATAATTTACAGCTGCAGAGAGCCCTAGAAGCTGTTTTTAAAGAGGATTAAGGTACGGCATCAAGAAGCCTCCGTTTCTAATCAGCAAAATCCATTGTAGCCGTAGAATTAAAATTAAATATCATTACATGCCTCCCAAGAAGTTTAGGAGAATCTGCAGGTTAAAAACTAGAAAGATTAAAAGCAGCAGGCACGGGGTAGGTGGGTGAGAATTCCAAGGGAGGATCTCCTTTGGGTTTTTATGATTACAAACAGTGCTGTGTCTCCTGCAGGGAGACCTCCCCTCCTGCAGAAGGGTGGCGGTGCTATCAAAACACAGCCTTCTCTCAGCTCTTATTCATTTCCGGGACAGCGTCGGTTAGTCATGTGTTACTGAGAAAAATGGAACCGGGAGACACCTTAACTGCAGGCCAAATGAGGTGAAGAATGAATAAAAAATCGAGTTGTGTTCATATATTAGTTCAGTGGTGAGACTAGAAGGGGAAAAAAAATCTTAGTTTCAAGCAATTAATAGAGATGCCAGAGGGCTTTGCAGCTGTTTTGAAGAAGATGGTTTAAACCCAAAACTAAAGAATCATCTGGATTGAAGATACAGCCCATCCCTCAGCAGGAGAGGGCTCCCGGGTGAAAGCAGTGAAGTGGAGCTGGCAGCAGGCTGGATTCTGGAACTGTCCTATCTTGGTTTGAGCCTCTGTAAACCTACCATTTATCAGCAAGGTCAAGGGGGAATAACAGTAGTGCTTAGTGCTCAGTGTTGTGGATGATTAAATGGGAGATAGAAAGTGCTGGGTAAGGGATACAGAGGGCCTTACCAAAGCATGAACCAGGGAGTCCCTAGGCAGAGACTGGCTGAGATAGGAGCAGGGGAGGCTCAGAAGCTATTTTGTGTGTGTGTGTGTGTGTGTGTGTGTGTGTGTGTATGTGTGTGTGGGTCCTAAATTGTTTATTAGGTGTGAACTTTACAAACTTATTGGTGTTAACTGAAACTGAAGAGTATGTGCCATCTCCAAGCTGCATGGTGAGAACCACTAACACAGTGGTGAAACCGACAACCCTTCCCAAGGCAGTGACTCTTGTGGCCTGCAAATGTCAGCCCATGCATCTCTCTGTGCTTGTGAATTGGTTTGGTGATCCACTGGGTACCAGGATATCTTCTGATACCTCTATGGAATAGATTTCTTCACTCTCAAAGAATTTGTTCTGTGGAATTTTCACCAACCCAGTAATTCAGGACTGCTGGTGTCTCACAGTGGTGACCAGATTGTTCTTTGGCTATAGGAAAAAAAAAAAAAAGGTTTGACTTCCAGCAAACTTCAGCTGGTTAACACTATGATAGACAGGCTTGCCATAGGTAGTATGCTTTGGCATTGCATGTTTGTAGCCACCACAGTACTCATGAAACCTATGTATGACACACCTTGCTTGGTCTTATATCCTGGTCTGGGCACTTTATCTCATCAGGTGGGGTAGGAAGCCCTGTGGTGGTGCAGCCAGTAGCAAACCCTAGAAGAAAGAATATTCCACAGGACTGATTCTTCCTCCACAGATTCTGGATCACCTGCTTGCACCCATCTTGGCTTATCTGATGGCTGCTGCCAGACAGAAAGGAGGGAGTTTTCTCCTACAATTTTTTTGTGCCCTATTGAGGTTGAACTCTGAACACACACTTGCATGGTAAGGTAGGTGCATGGGTGGCCCTGATGAAGGGCAAGGTGGGACATGAAGTGACAAGAGTGGTAACTTGTGATATCTGTACTTTCTTTTGATCCATATCCCTAGTGATTGCTTTGGGAGGTTTAAACTGCTTGTCAAAAGTAGCCTGGTTGAAAGTGGTTTAGATAGCCCAATTAATTTTTCTTAAGATGATTTGAAGAATCCTAGTGAATGTGGCAACTTCTTCTGCATATTTGTGCATTTTCTAGCTTTCTACATTTTACAGGTTTATTTCTCATTCAGTTTCTTTCTTTCTTTCCTGATGTGTTATAATGAAATATTTTTAAACAGTTTGTTACACCTGTATGATGGAATATAGGGGTCATTAAAATAATAAGCGTCATTAAAAACAATGTTTTGCAGAAAAATATTGACATGAAATGATAAATCCATCCATCCACACATGCATGCACCCAGAAACTCTTGTTGAGGGCCTACTATGTGCAAGGCATGATAGGGGGCCTGAAGATGCAGCTGCAAACAAGACTCTTTCTATGGAGTCTACTATCTTATGTGTTTGGTGGTGTTGATGTCATGCAGATGTGATCAAATAAAAAAAACATGAAAGAGAGAAATAGGTGATACGATTTTTTTTAATATTTATTTTTAGTCATAGTTGGGCACAATACCTTTATTTATTTATTTATTTTTATGTGGTGCTAAGGATTGAACCGAGGGCCTTGCACGTGCTAGTCGAGTGCTCTACCACTGAGCCCCAGCCCCAGCCCTGATGGTGTTTTAAGTGTGGCTGGGGGAAGCATTATTTCAGATTGGGTGTCCAGGAAAGGCGTCTCTGAGAAAATTCTATTTGAGCCAGGAACTGTAGGATGAGAAGGATCTAGTCCTTTAAAGGCTGGGGGAAACTTATCCTGGCAGAAGTAACAAACACGTGCAAGGATCCTGAGGCAGGAAAACGGGCAGGTTAGACAAACAGAAAGCAGGCACTGTGGCTGGAGTCTAATGATCAAAAGGCAGAGTGACATGAGATTACATAAGAGAGATAGGCAGACCTCATGGATTTTGATATCTGTGCTCTCCTGTTAGGTGGAAAAACTAATATGCATGAAGTGAACCTGCATAAAAATGATATATTTGTGTGTTTAGGATCTATCAAAGAGAGCTACCACCAAAAGAATTAAAATAAGATTACTCTGGAATAATTTTATGATTTTTTTCTTACTTTTAAATTGTATTTTATTTGGTCATTTGCTTTTCTTATAATAAGGGAAAAAATCAATTGCAATTATTAAAACAAAAAGTATAATTTTTTTTGGAACCAGGGATTGAACCCAGGGGCACTTAACCACTAAGCCCTATCCCCAGCCCTTTTTGTATTTTATTTTGAGACAGGGTCTTGCTAAGTTGTTTAGAGCCTCACTAAATTGCTAATGCTGGCTTTGAACTTGCAATTTTCCTGCCTCAGCCTCCCGAGCCTTGAGATTACAGGCATGTGTCACCGTGTCCAGTTTATAAATGGTTTTTTAAAAACATTTTTCCTTTCAAAGTTTCTTATTAATTTCTCGGCAATTATGCCTGTTCTGACAGTTTAACAAAACTTAATGGCATCTAAAATTTTAAAACTTCATAAGTCAAAATTATCTCTGCAAAGTTTAATAACTTAAACTGAGCAAAGGCATGAAATATTGGATATTTATTTTTTTTCCAACTTTAATTTTGTTCTCACAAACAGGGCAGGAAGGCCAGCTCTCTACAGTCAATTAAAATAGAAATGCATAAGTCAGAAAAATATTCATCTTGGATAACTGTGCCTTTCTGATGAAGTTGCTTCATCAGATCATCTATTATCAGGGAAAATTGAACTGAGCCCATCAGGAGAGAGATTAGGAGAGCTGAAAAAAAGAGTTCTGAGGACTCAGCCAAGTGGTCTTGGGTATTGGCTAGGCTCCCAATGTAGCCGAGAATTGATATGCTTGAAAGGGAAACTTGTGGGAAGAATTCTTTGAGGATACATGACCCTTGGGATTCCTGACTTCTTAACACAATGGTTTCAGTATCCTTTACACTTAAAGATTATTGAGGACCCCAAGATATTTTATGTGTATTATGTCTATTGATACTTATTGAATCAGAAATTAGAACTGATAAGTTTAAAAATTCACTTAAAACAATAATTTCATTATATGTTAAAATAAGTAACATTTTAGTGAATCATATTTTCCAAAAGAGTGTGAGAAGAATGGCATTGTTTTTTATTTTTGCAAAATTCCTGAATGTCTGATTTAACAGAAGCCACCTGGATTCTTATATCAGCTGCATTCAATCAATCTATTGAGATATGCTGTTTTGGTTAATATATGTGAAGAAAATCTGGCCTTAGATTTAATATTTAATAATAAATGGAAAAGAGAAGAGTATATAAAGAGCTTTTTCCTATATGGTTGTGGATATTTTTCTTTGATACTACATCAAAACTTCACAAGTTGTAGCCTCTTAAAAAGTACTTGCAATGTGGAATCTGAAATTATATGAATAATCTTTTTCTACTCTATTAAAATAGTCAGTCTTGCACTTTGAATGGCTCTTATACATATGCAACTGTAAATGGGTAGTTTGGAACATATTGATTCAGCAAATTATGTGGAACTTCCAAATATGACAGAAGATTAAACATATTTATCAAACTCATCTTTCATTAGAAATGTCTTTAAGATGGGAAATATTGCTGGGTGTGGTGGCACACACCTATAATCCCAGTGGCTCAGGAGGCTGAGGCAGAAGGATTGCAAATTCAAAGCTAGCCTCAGAAACTTAGTGAGACTCTAAGCAACTTAGCAAGACCCTGTCTCAAAAATAAAAGAGATCTGGGGATGTGGCTCAGTGGTTAATCACCCCAGGTTCAATCCCGTAACAAAAAAAAAAAAAAAAAAAAAAAAATATTGGAAAGTATCACAAGTTCAGGTAGTGAATACAAATGTTCCAAAGTTCTGATTTTTGCCTGAAAAATCAAATATTATTACCTTCAACCAACATTATCAATTATATTCCTTGATGTGATGCTATCCCTTTATTTTTGAGACATTGTCTGCTGAGTCTGGATAACTGTAGTTCATTGCTCAGTAGTTAAGCCAAAATGGTGTTCTGTGGAAAGAGTGGCTAGTTTAGCTGCCAACTCATTCACATAAGTGCTTTCCCTTGGGACCATGGAACTCTTGTATGAAGCCCAAGTGTTTATGTGTATTCTCATTTGTCATGTAGAATATTAAAAAATGTATATTGAGGGTTGAGATTTGATAAATAATTTGTGCTCATTTATCAAGGACATTTAGAAATGAAATTGGCATTAAAACAACAAAACAAAACATTGTTAGTACATGTCTGTATCATTGCTTTGCATCATTAGTGCACATTTCAGAGAAAATATCATTAGGAATGTAGTAATTCTAGTATGAACTTTGAAGACTCTGAAAGAACCATTGCCCTCCTGTATTGATTCCAAGTCTCTGTGCAAGAACTTGGGGAAGGAGCCTGTGTCTGCAGAAAGAGGCCGGTAGCAGAATCAGCTCCAGGTTAGAGGCAGGACTTTAGACTTAGGTTTCATCACCAAGAGTTCAAACTCATGAACAGCAGAAGATAAAAACAGAAGTGATAGACTATATGCAAGTCATAGATAAAATTTTAAAAAATGCACAACTATTGATGACACTATTTAGTAAAGTGTAGTATGAAAATATTGGCAAGAGGCAGAGAGAGATTATTAAGTACTTGTACAATAGTGCTAGAAATAGAATTTTTAGGAATATTTTTAGAAATCAAATTTATTTAATTTTTTGGTTTAAGATTATTTTTAAAAGCTATTTCTAGTTGTCAATGGATCTTTATTTTATTTATTTATATGCAGGGCTGAGAATCAAACCCAGTGCCTCACACATGCTAAGCAAGCCCTCAGCATTGAGCCACAACCCCAGCCCTGGTTTAAGATCTTAAAGCACCTGATCAACGACGTGCTTTTAACTTTTTCTTGTTTGGGCTGGAAGTGAGAGTACCTTTTGGATACTTGTCATTGGTATGATAGTTCTACTTCAATTCCGTATAACTCACATGTCCTTTTCTGTTCCTTTTAAAATAATCTGTATCAGTCATAAAATGCCAAGGATGTCTTTTCTTCCCCCACAAAATATAGTTTTTGTTGAAAATTTGTCACTGTACAAAAAGCAAACGCAGAATGCATATAAATAACGTATACAAGAAATTTAGTTGGAGAAATCAAGAATTTTGGGAATCTATTACTGCCATTTTAAATCTTGAACTCTATTGCAAAGTAGAATTCCCAAGGTCTTTAGTGAATTTCTTGGAGAATGCTGTGTGTCTTACTTGAGCGCTGTCTCTGGTTGAGGTTTGCCTCTTGCTGAACTCCCAAGAACAATCTGGGAGCTTCCATAGGAGTCGGGTGGATGGACCTTGTGATGTTTTAAATCTTTCATCATCAGTCTTCTCCTGGCAGCTAGGGGACACCAATGACATTCCATCTCTTTGTCTCCTAGACTGCCTAGTCATGAAAAGAAATCAAATAGAATTCAAACTGCATCTGTTAGAAAGTTCTTTATACTCAGCTTTCAAGGTTGCATTCATTCTTAAGTGAGAAAGAAAAGATGTTGGTCTTTTGGGATTGCCACAAAGAGGATCTATGCTTCCAATATAGTATTTTTATACATCTTCTCTTTATATAGTGCATCTTATGTCGTATTCAAGTTGTATATAGTATATCTCCTATTAAAATTTCCTTCTTGACTTTTTATACTTATTATTGTCCCCCACTCCAATTCCCCCCCTTTTTACTTTTTTCCCCTAAAGTGAGGTCTATGTGTAGCAGGAGATGGGGGGAAAAAGAATATCTCAATTCTGCTTGTTCCACACCCCCTCCCCGCTTCTCTTACACTTTTTGACATCTTGGACTGTTTGCTACCAACATATTTCTTGTCCCTGTTTGCCTACCACATACAGTGTATGTACCCATAGTGGTTAGTGGCTGTGATCCTTAGAGTAGGATCAGAGAGTCATCATTTTTAGGACTAGATTAGGTCATTTAATCTAAACTTTCTCATTCTAAAAATTCAGGAAATTGATTGGTGGAGAATTGGAATGTTGGAGTGATTTTGCTCAAGTTCACAAAAGATATGGCACACCCAGAGGCACTCACATCTGTTGTAGGACTTTTTAGTTTCAAGGGGGAGCAGTTTGGGGTCATTTCATCGTGACAGCCATCTTCATTTCACAAAACAATGAAATTGAGGCTCAAATTGCTTAGGATGTCTTCCCAATCCCAAGTTCAGAATGTTAGATTGCTAGAACTCAAGACCCACATTTCATCTCCTGTCTCCCAGTTGTTCTGCCTTCTCCACCCACACAGGGACAAGCAGTTTAACCATCTACCCCTGTCAAAGATGTGGTTAAGAATGCTATTTAAAAATGGCAAAACTCTATTCCTTTAAGACTTAAGACAACTGATATATGACAATGAACTTCTCTGAGACCTCATGCATGACTTGAAAGTTCATTAAAAACATCTCCTCACTACCTTCCCACTATCTGGGTTTATGCTATAGAAGAAAAGTGTTAAGTCTAAAATTTATGCAGCAGTATTTTAATCAAGTCACAAGCTCCTTCTGGGCTGCTCAACATGGGAGTTAAAAAATCTGCATTTAAATTGTGGTTCTAAAATATAGATCCCAAGGACCCGAGAGGCCCTTCCCCAGAGGAATGGTGTACAGAGTGGATGAACTTTTTGCTTTTCTTTGATTCTGCCCGCTCTCAGAAAGTTCAGGAGTAAGCCGGAGGGGGAAATGGCTTTAGGAAATAACAAGAACATGCTTAGGGATTTGGGATAGAACTTCATTTAATGATAAGATTTTCCCAGTCATTCATAAGGGTCAAATCTACATGATCTGACATGAATTATGGTGTGAGACTGCTAATAGGCAATTTATTCAACAGCTGGAGGAAGGGTTATTGCTTTCTGTCAACAGTCACACATATTTGTTTTGTGGTGGCGCTGGGCAGCTGCTGGAGAAGGAGTGGGTCCCTTAAGTGTTGAGCACAGGGCTTTCTACAGAGTCAGGCTTTACCTAGGCAGCCATGCAGGACAGAGTCAGGCATGCTAAAAACCTAAAAGGAGGGGAAGCCTCAGTTTAGGAATAGCTTTGGTTGTGAAAAATAATTGTGGGTTTGTATGTGTGAGTGAGAGAGAATATTGTATTTATCACCTCATAAGCTTTTAGTTTTTCTGCTTGCAGATGACTTATACTTTGTCGTCAGGATAGTTTTGGTAAAGCCAGTTCTGAAGGCACGTGATTACTTGCACAGATATTTTCATTGACTTCCCTTTGAATCCAAACACAACTTCTCTGCCCTTCACAACATGGACCTCACCCATGCCTCCATCCCGATCCCCTTCTTCTTTCTCTAGGTCGCTGATTCTTGTCCACACCCGGCCACACTTTGCAGAGTGTACCTGGCACTCTCTGGCTTCTGTCAGTTCTCAAGCAGGTCCATGTCTTTTCTTCTTCCCTTCCTTAGTACCTTCTATCAGCACATTTATCCATCATCTCCAGAGCCTTGATCAGTGCCTTGCAAAAAAATGGAATCATTCAATAAAGGTTGTGAATTAGATGGAGTGTTTTGGGATTCAGTTTTCTCAATTAAGATGTTATTGGGATCAAAAGATATATGTGGAAATGCTTGTTTAACTGTAATAAAAGTATGGGTCTTTTTTTTTTGTTGTTATCTTTGATGATGGGGGTAGTGAGGAAGAAGCCAATGAGAAGAGGAGGTTGGATTTCGGTTTTCAGCATGGTCCGAGTCAGCCCTGTGTCGATTGGAATTGCCATCTAGAGGAGGCAGTGCTGCCCCCTTTGTCTCCTGTCACCCCTCATTTCCAAAAGGGACTGTCAAAGAGAGCAATTGGCAGATGTTGACTTTACTTGTGGGGCCATCCAAGTACCCCAGGAAGGAGGGAGCTAGATGATCAGTCAGGTGGGGCCTGCTATTGGTTAATTGCTGTCACCATGCGGCTCCTGTCCTTTGCCACCACTGCCTTTCCAATTTGTATACCACTGTGTGTCTCGTGTTTTTCCTTGTACTTCGTAGAGCCCTGACACAGAGGCTTTTCTCCTATACTTATTCAGAGGACTACAGATTTTGCTTGGCAAATACCTATAAGGATTCATCTTGTTGTACGATCATTCCTTTTAATTCAGGGTTCATATTTCTTTAGGCATTTACTTACACCTGCTCAGAGATGGGCAGCTATTTGCCTTGTTGGGTAAGTTCAGTATCACACCTTTCCCTGTCCTGGACATCAGCTTCTACTGAAACTAAAAAGTCCTTTGAAGCTGACCTGGTTACTATGTCTTGATTAATTCCGTGCTGCATCCCTGCCTGGTTGTAACTGCAGCATGCCAAAGCAAGAATCTTAATGATTTAAACCAAAATCAGATGCTGGAAAATTGCTTTCGATGATGCTATTGAAGATGATTTCTCAGGGGCTGTGTTTGTGGTAAACATCACTTAAATGGAGCAGAGCTGTGTCATTTGGGTTTAGGAAAGTCAAGATAGTGATGAGTGGAAAAGTTGGCTGAACAATGTAAGAGAATTTAAAATATATATATATGTGTGTATATATATATATATATATATATATATATATATATATATATATATTTGCTTGTTGTGCTTAAATATTTTAAAAATGTATCAGGATTAGGTTTGGTTTCACATAATATTAAAATCCAATATGACATAGTATTGAAAAACAGAGAAACCGTTTTTTTTTTCTCTTGTTAAACAAGATAAGACGCTGGAGGTCCAAGATTGGAAGGTGGCTGTTTGAAGCCCCCAGGTACCAAGGTTGTTTCTGGTTCTTACCACTTTTGTTATGTATTTTGTCCTCATGGTCCAGCATGGCTGCTGAGAGTTCAGTCTACACCAATGAGTGCCAGACACATAATGGAAGAAGGTGGCTTGCTGGAAGTCCCACATGACATTTCAGATAACGTCCCATTGGCTAGATATGTTCTATGGATATACCTAATAGCTAAGAAGGATGGGAAGTAGTTCCTAGTGAGATGGTGAGGGGTTTAGCTGAATGCAGAACTCTGTTACTAAGGAAGAAGGGGGTGATATACATAAGAAAGTAGGTAACTGTCTTTCACATTGATCCTATTTTTTATTCCAGTTCTTAAGTCATCTCTTTAGCCAATTCGTCTCCTGAACAGCTTCGCATTTTCCAAGTTTTCCTTTATTCCTGTGAGTTTTTTTTTTTTTAAATCTGCTTGAAAGGATTGTCCTCTGCTGCCTAGCTAGTGCTATATATATTTTCCATGAACCCTTCCATGAATGTTCCCCTGGAAGAAAAATGTCCCATCTTGGGATTCATAGACCATTTATATTGCCATTTATCTTACCTTACCTCATATAATGATTATTTGCATATATGTTTTATCTTTCTATGAGACTGAATCAGATTGCTGAGGGCCTGCTTTAGGACTGCTTGTATCTCTCAATATAAAAGACTTTGCTATGATTATATTCATTCATTTAACATAAAATTTATTGAGTTATTACCATGTGCCAGGATACTGTGATAGGCAAAAGCTACAAGGCTTTTAGGGGAGAAGACTGCCATGTAGTTACAATGCAAGGTGATAAGTGCTTAGCAGAAGTAAATGGAATTTAAACCCTTAATTCACCACATTTACAGGTCTAAGTGGAAAAAAATAAGAATAGTCTTATTTATTAGAAACAGGTAAATTCCTAGAAAACTACATAAATGAGTGATGAATAATTTAAGGTAAAATGGCATCCATATTTCTAAGATTAGCATCTATAATAAGTAAATAATATGAAATGCAGAGATGACTGTACTCAAGAAAAGTGTTTTGCAATCTTAGGTTTGCATCAATAGCTCCTTTAGAGATTTTTTTAATATATGTATTAAAAATACATATGTCCTAGCCACATACTTGGAAATTCTGGCTTTGTATGTTCAGGTCTGCAAATCTGCATTTTAATAATGCTTGACAAAGGATTTTGCTGAATGGGGGGATAGAGATTTGCTATTCTTGACATTGTTGTATGATCCTGACATACTGCCTAGAATGCTGAGGAGATGGATGAACCAAGTGTTATCCTCCAGAAGGTGGGCCAGTGGTGTGATTCTGGCCTTTTTGAGTTCTCACTAGTCTGCAGTGGTGTGCTGCAGGGGATCTGAAAGCACCCCCATGTGGTGGGTGCTAGGCTTCCAGACTTGGATTCCTTCACATCTGATGTGGAAGGCAGCTTGGAAACCTTGCTCAACCATAGAGTACAGAGTCCTATATTTGTCCAACTCTGTGTTAAGAATACTAAGAGCTTCTCTTTCCTTTCCGTTCTTTTTTTATTATTACTTTTCTTTTTTTAAAATTTTTTTATTGTTGGTTGTTCAAAACATTACAAATTTCTTGATATATCATATTTCACACTTTGATTCAAGTGGGTTATGAACTCCCATTTTTACCCCATATACAGATTGCAGAATCACATCAGTTACACATCCATTGATTTACATATTGCCATACTAGTGTCTGTTGTGTTCTGCTGCCTTTCCATTCTTTTGCAATAAACTGTAGCGTAAGCTGAAATGGGATACAGGAGAATATCTCATGTCTTTGCTGTTACATGCCCTATGGAAAAATGTATAACTTCTAAATGTTAATTTGATATAATATTATTTAATAGACTTTACCTCTCCCATGGGTTAATTCTGTAAGTTGATTTTAATTTGTTTACATTGTTTTGACTTCTTCTGCAAGGTTCAATATATTGTTGTTTGATGCAAAATGTCCTTCATTATGTAATGAGATGAAATTTACTAAATTCTCTCAATCAATTATGTCCCTTTAAATATAATTGGGATCTGAAACAGACCATTTTGTAGAGTCAAAGCTAGTTGATTTCAAAAAAATCTATGTTTGTTGGCTCTAGGAAGCAAAGTTCCAGGATCTCTGGACGACTGATTTGAATTCTGCAACCTTCTTGGAGGATCCTTGAAGTCCTTGGCTTCATGACCTAGGGCAAACATTTGAATAGAAAACAAATGGGTAAGTTTTTGTTGCTCAGGCAAAATATGGAACCCAAGAGATTTCAAGTTGGTATCTTGATTGTTATTTGATATTTATCATGATATTTTCTTGAGCAAATTGACTTCAGCCAATTTTATTTCTGGAAGAATTCGTTGATTACTAATTTAGGAGAAAGTCAACCTTACTGACTTGTGCCTCCTGAAATTTGCATGCTTAGATTCTGTGTTGATAAATTAGACTCAAGATTTATGCTTTGCCACTAATTTAACTTTTCAGCGATTTTAAAATTAATGATCCTGAGCCCTTTCTTTTGGAATTTGCTTAAAAAAGTCATGTCCGTAGAGTAATATAAGAGCTTGTTTTCCTCCCCTGCATTCTCTCCCTAAGGAAGCCATATAATTCAGTGAGTGTTTGTAACAATTACTGACTGATCAGTAAAAAGGAGGCAGACTTGGAGGCTGCCTACACGTCTGCTTCTTTGGTTTGCATTAAAAGCATCCTTTATTTAAATGGTCTGACACTAATGAGTTCACTTGATCAAATTTCAGGAACATGTCAGAATGGAAGAACTGGGTTCATCAATTTTAGTGAGGATTCCTGCACTTGATTTGTGTGTCTATGTGTTTTGGTATCCTTAGGCAACCTTGTGGTAAAACATTCAGGAGGTTTTCTATCTTTTTTAAAGGCTGAATATTCGGAAACTGAATTAAGTAAATGTTTTCTCTTCTTGAATGTGGACCTATAAATTATATATGATTATTTGCAGATGGTTTGTGAGAAACCTGCTGTTTTGACACCAGGGTTAAGTGAAAGAGACCAGATAAGAGAAAAAAACCTCCTTTTGTGGACACCTATTAGGACTCACTGTGGGCAATGGAGAATGCTCTTGGGACATTTGCATAGGAAAAAGTCTGAGCTGGGCACAGTTATTTTTCTCTTAGTCTTCTAATGATTAATATGCCATAGTTAATGCTATAGGTAGGTGATCAGAGTTCACCATCTGTTCACAGAACACAGAGAAACTAAGCCTGCCTGGTATTCTTCATTAGCATCGCACCCCCAAAGAAAACCCAAACCAAAACAAAGCATAGATCCAATCTGGGAATAAAATTTGGGGGCACAGTGGTTTCCTATATGTCCCTGTCACTTGTCTTACTGGCAGACCTTGGGTAAGATGTCCCAGCTATAGAAAGCAGAAAGAAAGAAGGCCAAAATCTGACTATGGGCTAAGACCAAGACTCAGAATCATAATAACTGCATCTCTTCTGTTGTAGGAACCACAGAATTTTTATTTGAAGGAATCTTACAGACCGTAGTTCAAATTCCTCATTTTTTCAGTTGAGGAGTCAGATCCAGAATGTCAAAGTCATTTAAAATCCTACATCTAGTTGTGGCAGAGATGTGAAGAACTCAGGTCTCCAGCCATCCTCCTTGTCAACCCCTTCCCAATAGATGTATTCTGGACACACTATCTTTGTGGTATCAAGTTGCTCTTGGCTGTAATAAAAAAATATTCAATAGAAAACAAAGAACTTCCCCATTTAGTAAACATTTATTGAGTGCCAGTTGGAACAACATGCCAGGCACCACTCTGGGCACTGTTGTTTTCAGAGTGACATATTCACGTTCTTCATTTCTTGCTGTGACTTCAACTCCATACTGCTTTCTCTACCTCTTTACTTTTCTCAGCACCTCTCTGAGACTCATTTTCACTGTTGACATTAGCTTCCTGCAGTTCTAGAAGCAGTTGGGGTGTGTGGGGGTCGCTCCTAACAAATTCAGGAGAGGTGATGTCTGAGGTAGACTGGAAGTAATTGCTCACAACTTTATATTAAAAATGTCAAAAATATCCATAAAGGCTTGTTTTCTTAAGTCTTTTAGAAAATCAAACGGGGCATTATGGAGAGATTTTCACAGAGGAAGGAGAACCAATAAATCTTGGTTGTATTTAACTGCAAAAGCTGCCTCCCGAATAAGAATTTGCATATAGATTTCTCAAGAAATTTTTAAAAGGCAAAAGTTAGGAAATGGGATTGAACGGAATATCTTTATATTATGAAAAGTAGATAGATGCTTATTTTCTCGCCAAATGCTATGCTATTCATTTTTCTAGGACTCTCATAATATCCCAAGTGGAAGATTATCTTAACATTTTGTAAATAAACAGAGGAAGGCATTCTTCATTTCTATCTCTTACAGAAGAAAAAAATGTATCTCTACTACTTCAACTTGATGAGGACTATAAGTGTAGAATTGATAAGGTTATGGCAGAAATTTACTTCATATGGAAACAAGCGCCTTTTATAGCTCAGAGTTTGAAATTAAAGTTATCTTAACATTTTGAGGAATTTTCCTATATATAAGATAGTTACATACCATTCAGATCACTGCAGAACTCAGTTCATCATCCAGGAACACTTTGCTTTTCTGCCCTTAGGAAAACTCTAGAAGTATTACTATGTTTTGTTAATTGCACAATTTTAGTTTTCGTAGAAGGACTGACTGTTGGGATGTCGTATTGATTGTTGTATCATTACTTTTACTGTGGCAGAATACTGGGAATGAGTTGTATGGTTTCTGTAAGGAGAGGAAATATTCAAGTCATCTAACCAACACCTTTCCCAGGGAAGAAAGTCTTGTAGAGGAAGAGAAGCTTGGTGTGGATTAGTGTAATTTTGCTTAATTTTTCTTATCTCATACACTTATGTTTGCTTTTTAACTCTTGGAATGTTTTGAATCTGTTTTAATGATTTAGCCCAGAATGAGGAAGAAGATTTTGTTATGGGTAGATGATGTGGATAGAATACTACCTCCTCCTGCATCTCCAATTCCCAGAACCTGTGAATATATTACCTTGCTTGGCAAAGGGGGACTTCGCGGATATGATAACAGCTTTGTGTTACTGTGACCAAAGGATCTGACAAGAACTATACAGAGGAGGGAAAGATTATTTTTGCTCACAGTTTCAGAGACCCTCAGTCCATGGACAGCCAAATCATAGCTTTGGGTTTGAGGTGAGATAGAACAATATGGCAGAAGGGCTTGGCAGAGGGAAGCACCTCAGGACATGGCAACCAGGAAGCAGAGAGAGTATGCTGCTCACCAGGGACAAAGTATAGACCCCAAAGGCATACACCTCCAGTGACCTACTTCCTCCAGTCATGACAAACCTGCCTATAGTTATCACCCAGTTAATCCATAGCATTGGATTAGTCCATTGATTAGGTTAAACCCCTCATGATCTAATAATTTCAGGTATGACCATTCTTGCATTGTCTCACACATGAGCATTTGGGAGATACCTCATATCTAAACCATCACATGATTAAATTAAGGATCCTGAAATGGGGAAATTATCCTGGATTACCTGAATGGGCCTAATATAACCATATGAAGTCCTAAAAGTGGAGAATCTTTGTAGGTTGTAATCATAAAGAATTGTGATAATGGAAAAAGTATAGGAGATGCTATACTGATGGCTTTGAAGATTAAGTGGGCCATGAACCAGGGAATGTGGGTGGCTTCTAGAGCTGGGGGAGGTAAGGAAATGGATTATTGAGCCTCCCTGCTGACACCATGAATTAGTTCAGTGAGACTCAGATCAGACTTCTGACCTCCAGAACTTTAAGGCAATAAATACAAAATTGTGGCAATTTATTACAGAAACAGTAGAAAACCAATACCATGGAAATTTGATTTTACAAGAGAAATGGAGGGAAGGGATGAATGATTGAAGAAGTAACACTGGTACCTTTGAGAGCTAATTTGGAATTGTGCAATGAAACTCCAGGTTTTTACCTAATTGTGCACTCTTCTAGTTAGTGTCAAACAACAACAACAATAGAGTGATTCTCCAAAGATCAGTAAATGTCTACAGGCATGGTGTTGCAGTGGGATTGTTCATAACCATAATAATTCTGTGTGTGTTCAAGGAGGTGGAGGCAAGAGAAGAATTTTAAAGGCAAAGTAAGGAGGATTACATAGGTTTTTCTGCAACAATCATCCTTGGCTACAACTATTAATAACAAGGATGGCATCACCTACAGTTGGAAAGGACAAGGTCGCACAGATGTCCTTGCAGTCTTCTGTTGGGTTGTGGAGGCCTTTGTGCAAGTTGGTGGATCTAGAAATGCTTTGTGATAGTTACCATAGTTGTTATCAGGCCTGTGTGCACAAGAGCTCCTCATTCATAACCTCCCAGCTTTATTTTATTTTATTACTTTTTTATTAGTGCTTAGCACAAGTGACTCCATTTTGATTCAGACAACTTTAGCAAAGTGTTGCTCAACAGCAAATCAAAGGAGTGTCTCACAAAAATGGGTGGAGAGTTTCTGTTTGGGCAAGTGCAGAAGATAAGTTGAGGGGAAAATGGCCCAAAGGATGTAGTAATAATATCATTAGATTATATGTCTTATCTTTTTTTTTTTTTAGTTTCTGACCTGATATCTTTTTATTTTTTATAATTTTTATTTGTTCTTTTTTAGTTATACATGACAGTAGACTGTATTTTGGCATATCATACATACATAGAGTATAACTTCCACTTCTTTTGGTTGTATATTACATGTGGAGTTACACTGGTTGTATAGAACATAGGGAGGTTATGTCTAATTCATTCGATTGTCTGACTTGGTATCTTTAAATAGATTTTTTTGAGTGGTACCAGGAATTGAACTCAGCAGCACTGGATAACTGAGCCACATCCCCAGCCCTATTTTGTATTTTTATTTAGAGACAGAGACTCCCTGTGTTGCTTAGTGCCTCACTTCTGCTAAGGCTGGCTTTGAACTTGGGATCCTCCTGCCTCAGCCTCCTTTAAATAGATTTTTAAATAATAACCAAGTGTTGCCAGGGCAACCTAAAAAAAGACATTTACATTGACTCAGGCATGATATGCCTGTTAAACAAGTCTAGAATTGGCATAGAATAGCAATGGAGAGTTAAGATGCCCTGCAAATATATTGCTTTTTTTTCTCTTTAGGTAAGCAGAAACTTCTGTGGAGGAGAAAGCTAGAGGAGAAAGGGATTTGGACTCAAGAGAACTGATGGAATTCTCCTTAGAATAAACCCTGCAAGAAAGGAGATAAATAGATGCTGTAAAGGCACCCACCTGGAATCAGAGTGCCCCCAGGATGAATCGCTGACTCCAGAAAACACATCAAGTGATAAGAGCCTTGTGGAACGACTTTTGGAAGTTAATTAATTGAAAAATTTTGAGAAAAAAATTGGCATCGAGCAATAAATTAAATGCACGATCTGTGCCAATATTTAAAGTAAAGATATCCAAGTATGTGTCTATTGCCACAGACGCCGGGGACTCCCATCCTGTGCTCTTAGAACAGGTAGAGAGGCTCCAGGAAGCACTGGGGTAAAGAAGTAGCAGCCCCTCACCATTAGACCTTCACATCACATGTTCTTCCTTCCACAGAGAATAATAAAAGACAAGGATTTTCTAGATATTTACTTCCAAATTACAGCCCAGAGTGTGATAGATTTTCAAGGGGAAGACAGCCAGCATCTCATTGGAGGGTTCTTTTGCCCCGAGGAATCCAAGCCACCCTAAATAGTCACTCTAAAATCTTAATATCTCAAATAATTAACAAATAATTAAGCACAAACACTCAGAAATATATTTACAAAAGCGAAGCCCTTGATAGATCTAGTCCACGTGGGTTCTTGAACTAGACCAAGACAAAATGAATCTGGTGGTTTATTTAAGGGGGTACATCAAAGGCAGGGGTAAGGTTTCAAGGGTGGAGTCTGCTTTGTGATGTCTTGCAGTTAGGTTGATTGACATCTTGGGCAGGTCACACTCATCTCAGGTGCTGTGTGGGATCTTAGGTAGAGCGTGAGGGGGAGGTTCACCTGCATCAGGTGATCAATCCCTGAGGGGGTGCTACAGGGACTTTGCAATGCCAGACCTATTCCCTCATTTTGCTACTATGCTCAACAATCCACATACAGTCCATGGATGGCTCGAGACAACAGGTGAACTCGTCAGTCTGGCAGTGTTTAACTGTAGTGTGTGTAGAATCTTTCACAACCTGACCTGAAGCTTTCTCTCCAGAGAGCCCTGACATTGTCATGCCTTATGTTGTAGCTAAACCATCTAAAGATCCCCATCTGTGTAGCTCTGATGATTCCCCATAGCTGCCAAATCTACCCTGCTCATCAAACACCTGCTTAGATACCACCTTTACCAGAGGCTTCCCCAGAATCCCTTAGCAAGTGTCCTTTTCTTCTATGAATACTCACACTCCCTCTTAAAACAACAAACAAAAAAACCCCACAAAACCCTCTTAGGACACTGTCTCAGGTTAGCACTCCCAGGGTGCAGGCTCTAGAGGAAGGTTAATGTGCAGGGAAATTTATTACATGCTCTTTGGGATTAATGAAGATGAAAGGAAGCAGGACTGGGCAGAGGAGAGGTTGGTCTCTGATACATTTCAGTCAAGACCTCAAGTGCACCAAGGGAACCTCTGAAATGAGGGGACCGTTCAGAGTTGTCCCACAAGAAGAGGGGCTGGCCTGCCCTTTTAGGCCTCTGTGTAGAGCAGTTATGGCTTCAGGCTGCCTGGGAATAAAGTGACTAGATTTAGCAAATAAAAATGTGCAATACCTGGTTAAATCTGAATTTTGGATCAACAACAAATTATTTTGAGTATGGGTATGTCCCATGTAATGTTTGGGATATACTTATACTATATATACCATATATATATATATATATATATATATATATATGTATATATATATACCATATATATACCATATATATATTACTATGTTACCATATATATATATCTGCAATTCACATCTATCTGGGTGTCCTATCTATCTTTGATCTGGCAGTTCCACCAAGGAAGGAGTATAGATTTGGGCCAGGTAACTCTCCTCAGCAGAGGTGACTCACCAAAAGGCTAGCAGAGAACAGCTGAATGTGGGCTGCTTTCTCAGTAGCAGGGGCCTAAGTCTTTCCACCTGGAAGGGGGATCTGAGCTGTGCACTCTAGCACCCACCAGAACCACAAATCACTTTCAATTTGCATTATCAATAGTCATCAATGTAAGTCTGGTTGGTGTTCATGGGCTTTTGGGAATCAAGTAATATTATTTGTTGGAAACAAAACAGGGAGATTTTTGTGATTCCTCTTTGTCACTTAGAAAAAAGGAAATGAGCTGGGTATGGTGGCTACTCAGGAGGCTGAGGCAGGAGCATCGCAAGTTTGAGTCTAGCCTCAGCAATTTAGTGAGACCTGTTTCAAAAAATTAAAAATAAAGAAAAGGGTTGGGGATTTAACTCAGTGATAAGTGCCCCTAGATTCACTTCCCAGTATTAAAAATGAACAAATAAGTAAGGAAGAAAAAAGGGAAATGATACCACTTCAAGGTGAGCTGGTGAATGACCTTCCTTCCCCATTCCCGTAGTCGGGATAGGGCGTTCTCCTATGTACTAGACACATGGTTTTATTGTTAGCAACCAGGACTGACTTAAATGGACAACTGGCTGTATTACATGATGGTTTGGGAAAGAATAACTACAGAGTAATTAGTATCCAATGAAAGTTCTTATATTTGTAAATGTTTTTTGAAACTTAAGCCCTTTATGGAAAACATACCTGTCCAGTAAGGTATTTGTATTTGTATCTATCCAGGTAGTGTTTTTGCTTATTTAAGTGTTTGTTCGCAACTAGAATATGCTAAAGGGTTATATCACTTTAAGGAAATCTTGCTAAGGTGTTATATGGCTCAGATGCATGAACATTTGGATACTTGGCTTTAAATCTGGGATTTTACAGTTATTAAGCTATAGTATTTTGTTTGTTTGTTTTTGCCACACTGGGAATCCAAACCCAGAGTCTTCAGCATGCTAGGAAATTGCTGTACCACTGAGGTACATCCCAGAGGGATTAAATTATTGTAGAAATACTTGTCACCTAGTTGTTGTTATTTTAATATGTACCTGATTTTTTTTTAAGAAAAATATTGGCTCTGGCTAGAGGATCCACTGTGGCCTGTGTCTTCAAAAAGGTGACAAAACTTATTTTTATAGTTTTGGATTTCTTATTCCAATTCCCTACCTGACTTAGCTGACCGAATCATACAGCTGTTCACATCACAGGAACAAGGCACACCTGTTCTCCAACAGCTCTCAGGGATGGTAATCCCAATTTCTAGCTCCATCTTGATGATCAAATCTATGTTTATGAAGGATTACTCAAAACCATGTGGCTTATTGATTCCTTTAGGTCTTATGAAATTCATATCTCAACTACCTAAAGCAACATTGGTCTACAACATTAGTTTTGATTTTCATAGAATTGCTTTTGATATGTTTTAGTGTCATTCGCTGTGAACCTTGAAAAATATTATTTAAAAGAGTTCTTTGAATCCCATCAATAATGATATCTTGGTAATAATAAAACTGATGATTATTCATTCATTCAGTTAATATGTATTAAACCAATCCTATGTGCCTGATACTCTCTTCTAACAACAAAATAGACAGAAATTTCTGCCTTCAGTGGATTTATATATAAGTTAGTGGAGGGAAGACAGATTAAAAAAAAGACAAAATTTGAGTTGATGGTAAGTGCTACAGGAAAAATAAAACAAGGAAGGGAAGCGGGTGTTGCTGTTAAAATACACTGAGCAGCGAAGGAGGATCCTAGGATACCGCGCATGACACACATATTTTGCTTAGCACTTTACCCGGGGATGTTGCTACCTATTTAATCCTGTGAGGATGTGAAATATATTGCAAACTGTCCTCTTTATGGGAACCCATGGGAGAACTTTGCCTTTGATGTTAGAACCAGCAGCAGTTGGGCTTCTCTTGAGTTAACTGGCTTCTTTTTATCTTCTCTGCACCGAGTATCCAGTAACAGATTGTGGTTACCTCTTTGTTAAGCTTGCAAGGAAACTTAAAACTTTGGCATGGACTGAGAGTACTGACCTGACCCTGGCTTCGCCTTACTTTTCCTATCTTATTTTAGCTTTTGTCCCAATTGGCTCACCTACTTATTTTTATTTTATATTGCTATGTTTTATTTGTTTTGGCATGCCATCCTCACATGTATTTTTTTGAGCAAGGTAAGGCATACCTACATATATACTTACATGCACATGCATACATACTCTTCTGTATACATAAATGAACAAGCATCATGTAATGTTTTAATGTCCCTTGAACCAGGAGTTCTTATCTGAGAAAGATTTTCATGCTCTATAGAACCTTCCTTAGATGGATACAGTTTTAGTTGTAGCTAGACATTAAATAAGGAAAATATTCATGAACATATTAAGAGTTTTTCCATTTGAATGTCAAACAAATGAAATTTGTTGAAGTCCATTTTAAAAAAAAATATTGATATTTATAATGCCATAAACCCTTTAATATAAAAGGATAAGGCAAATTGGGAATATGACTGATATGTAATCATGACCCTTCCACACCCCTTTCTAAAAGTTTCCAATCAGTGGGTTTTAATAATTCTGGGATGAAAAAACCCTTTGAAACCTATCACCTTCAGGCAAATTAGTCACACCAAAAAAATTGCATACAATATTAGAGGAATTATAGACACACTGAAGCTTGTTCATCAACTAACCCAGGTTATAGAAGCTCAAGTTATGTTTTTCTTCTTAATAATACATGCTCTTGAATTTGTAGCAACACAAAGCAATAAATAAATAAATAAAATGAAAAATTACCCATAACCCAGTACCAAGAGACAGCTATTATTCACTTGTGGATAAATTTAGTTTGCTCCTCTTATTTTCATCTAAAAAACATGTTGAACTTACATTATTGATATGCTTTTGTATCCTGATTTTTTTTGCATAGCAATAACTACAATTTACTGTAGTTCTCAGTGAAATTAAAAATTCTTTGTAGACCTCATTTTTAATGGTTATATAATATTTAGGCATGTAAATATTCTATAATGTGCTTAAGATTTTTCTAATGTTGTTCATCTAGGTTCTCCATGGAAGAATTACTTTCCAGAAAGATCGATTCAGTTATATTGGCACCAGCAGTGTGCAAAAGTGTGTATCTGCCTATTTTACCTCACCCTTGCCAGTATTGAGCAATACCATTAGAAACAGAAGTAATCAAAGAAACAAAAACTTCTTTTGTTTGATAGATAAAAATGGTACCATTTTGACCTGCATCTGTATTTCTTTGAGGTTTACTTTTAAAACTATATGTTTAAGAGTTGGGGCTTTTCCTATTAATGAATGAGGATGTGTTTGGTTCATTAATATGTGGAGGAATTTTTTCCTTCTAAATTCTTTCTGTACAACAAAGTCCTTTAGTAAAGTTTAGTTCTTTTTATGTAAGCCTATGTTTTTTTAAAAAATTTATTCCTATGTATTTCATCTTCCGTTTTTTGGTTACTGTTATGCAAAGGGATTTTTCTTTCATTATATTTTCTAACTGGTTATTACTGTCATACATAAAGATGATAGGTTTTTATACATTTATGTTCAACATGGCTTTCAACTGATATTGGAATTTTCAGGCACATTCTCATTTGTTATCTGTAAAGGAAGATTACTTTTTTTCTGAGATTTATGCCTCTTATTTCTGTTCTGTACCTTCTATTTGTAAAAGTCTCCAGAATAATGTCAACTAAAAGTGATGATATTGGGCATCATATACTTTGATTCTTATTTTAATGGAGATATCTGGAATATTACTCTGTGAGTGTAATAGTTCTAGGCTCAAGAGGGATCATTATGGTGAGCTGGGAGTTTCATCAAATGCATATTCTGCATATATTATCATGATCTTATGATTTATTTCTTAGAGGCTGTTGGTTTGATACTTTTTATTTCCTAACACTGAGGCTTTCTTTTTGCATTTTGGGAATAATTTTATTTGATCATAATGGATTATTTATTTGAGTTAAACTAAATCAAATTTGCTAGCATTTTATCTGGAATTAGTGTTGATACTAAAAAAAAGAGAACGGTGAATGGTTTCTTTGTTTAAAACTTTTTTTTTTTGATGGATTTTGGGTCAGAATTGGCTATGCTAGATTCATGAACTGAATTGGGTCACTTTTAATCTTTTGCTATGCCCTGAAAAAAAAAATACGCAGGCTGGGAATTATCTGTTCCTTCAAGCATTTGGATATGCCGTTATAAAATATTTTAACTGAGACCTGTTATAGAAAGTGATTATTTGATAACTTTTTCAATTTCTTCTGTGGCTTGGCCTGTTCAGGCTAATATTTTCAGAATCACTTTTGGAAGATTACATTTCCCCCACCTCCATTTTCCTCTCATATCTATGATACTCTATTATTTAATATCTTAGGTTCGTGTCTGTTTTAATGTTATTGTGAGTTATACTTTAATAAGGGTAAAATGATCCACAGTCCAATTGAATGACTTTTCCCTTGACTTCTCTCTACTTTGGTAATCACCTTACTTCACCTACTTTCCAGTGTCATCCGTCTCCGCATCCTTCCTTCCTTCTCCCTCTCTGTCCCTTGCTTCTTGTTTTTTTCCTGCTTCTTTCTCTTGATTTTGGTATTATTCTAATGTAGCATAAACCAGATTATTGAAATTTTTGAGACGATCAGGACACAATTATGAATAGCTTTATTTCTCTGGATCTTTGCTTTCTATAATTGTGCCTTGCATTTTTCTCTTCCCTAAGCCTTAATGATATCTTGGACCAAAATGTGTGTTCTAGTCTAAGGTAAACTGCTAGGCCTTTTTTTTTTTTTTTTTTTTGGTCATCTTTTTTTCTCCCTTCTCCTTCCTTTTTGACTCTTCTGATATGTGTGTTTGTGTGTGCATATGTGTGTGCGTGCGTGCGTGTGTGTGTGTGTGTGTGTGCGCGCGTGCTGCCAAATCCCAAATCTGTAGGGTAGGCTGGCAGGCTGGAGACCCAAAGAAGAGTTGATTGTGCAGTTTGAGCTGAAGGCAGGCTGCTTGAAATACTCCCCCTTCCTTGGGGGAAGCCCGTTTGTTTTTCTCTTAAAGCCTCAGCTGACTGCATAAGGCCCCACATTCCAGAGAATAATCTGCTTTATTCAAAGTATATTGATTTAAATGTTAATCTCATCTAAAAATACTTTCTCAGAAACATCTAGAAAAATAGTGTTTGACCTGAGCACAGTGGTGGGGCTGTGGCCTATCCAAGTAGTGGTTGTTACAGAGTCACTGCGCACTCCCAGTGTTAGCTTGTGACCCCCTTCCCTAATAGCACTGTCTGTGGGGTTTCCTCAGCCAGCAAGCCATCCTCTTTGGAGGGGTATCTTCAAGGAGGCTCAGGCCTCCTATCTGTCTTGGTGTCCTCTTGGCCCACAGGGAACTCATTCTTCCTTCCCTCACACTATTGCTACCTCTTTTCCATTCCATGGGATTCCAGCCAGTCTTCAGCTTTCAGGATTCTCCAGAGGGGCAGTGGGAACTTGTCTGTGTGCTCGTGTAAGCCCCCAAACCAGAGGGACACCTGTCAATCTTCAAGACCTTTCTTATACATATTCTTCTGCCCTGATGGCAGCACCGGCTTATCAGTAGTCTTCAGGCTACCAATTCTCTTGGCTTTGCTCTTCCCTGATCCTCTGGAAGCTTCATTCCAGGGATACCTTCTAGGGATACCTTCCTTTATTTAAGTGAGGTGGTTGTCAGTGGCTTCAGGGGCTTCAAGTGTCCTTATTCACACCCAGGAGAAGAGGAAGCATCAGCTCTCACATTTTAAAATGTATTTTATTTTTGATTATTGTCACCTATTAATTGTAGAAATTAATGGGATTCACTGTGATATTTCCAAGTGTGTATACAGTATATTGATTGTGTCTATCTACCCTTGTTCTCCCTGACCCCTGTCCCAGACCCAGCAACGATATTGTGTCACCACGAAGCTTATATATTTATTTATCAAATTTATGTATTTAATTAATTTTAGTTTCCCACACGAGAGAGAATATGTGGTACTTATTTTCAGGTTTGTGAGAGAAAACTTCTGTTCTCATTTTGATAGGATAATCGCAGGTTACATGCCCAGTTTAGACCTGTCACTATGATGGGGGACAGGGCTATCTTGAGTAGCAAACACCAGTCAATGTTCTTCTCTTTTCTTTTATTTAAAAAATTTTTCTTTTTACATCTTTCTTTTTTTGTTCTGTTTATTCTTTGTTCTGGGAGACTTTTTGTAAATTTGTTCTTCACATCACTGAATAGGTTTTCATGAGTTTTTTTTTTAACTGTCTATAATGTGAATTTTAGTGTGAATCCATTAAAATAATAGGGCTTTCTGGTTTTTAGTTATTTCTCTTTTATTTCTGCCTTTATTTCAATTGGTTCTCTTGGCTCCCTGTGTTTTTTTCCCCCTCTTTGAAGCTAGCTCTTTATATTTCTGGGGAGACTATAAAGGAATTTAAAAGTATATTGAGGGCTGCAAAAATGTGAATGAACTTAAAGCCCCTGAATCATATGCTTAAAATGGCAAAATGGTATTTTTTGGCTATATATATTTTACTATAATAAAAAATTCTGTTTTCTATAGGAAATAATTTTCAGTGTGTATTCTTCCCTTGGCTATTCAGAATATTTTATTTCCTTTGTGATAAAATATTATTTTAGTCTACATGTTTTGTTTGTTTGCTTGTTTTTTTGTAGTTTAGCCTTGGCAGGATTTATCCAGGTTCAGTTTTGGCCAAAAGTCACGGTACCTGCAGTGTATTTTTATTTTTATTTATTTTTTCTCTTTTTTGAGTAAGGATGACTTTTCTTCTTGGATGTAGAGCCTGGGCTTTTGCCTAATTTTCTTCAATAGTAGAAATAACATCTTCCACT
The DNA here is from genome assembly GCF_001458135.2 of Marmota marmota marmota. Classification (NCBI taxonomy): domain Eukaryota; kingdom Metazoa; phylum Chordata; class Mammalia; order Rodentia; family Sciuridae; genus Marmota; species Marmota marmota. The sequence goes on along the minus strand of NW_026000164.1, from coordinate 14,898,686 downwards.
GCTGAAGAATGGAAGAAAAACTACCTTGTGTTTTTTTTTCATTCTAAATTAAAAAATCTGATAACCAGCATGAATCAGATGCTCTGCTGGTTATTAAGAGAGCACGCCTCAGTTCCAGGAAGTCTCCTCAACTTTGTGTTGTGATGCTGGGCCTGGCTGCTCTAGACTGCATTACTTGTTCCTCTTTCCTCAATTGGTTCCCTATTGGGTTCCACCCACAAGGACCCCAGAGGGAAATGGAAAGGCACAAGGTCTTCCCTGCTTACTATTCCCCTCACATCTCTGGTGGTGGCACCATTCCCCAGCTACCAGTTTCTTTTGGCACTCCTAGGACAAGAAATGGGCAGTGTTCCCTCAGAGGTATAAGCCAGGCCCATGGCCTGCTCCTCTGAGCTCCCAGGTTCTGGTCATGCTCACTTCCCCCCTTCTTTGCCCAGCCCTAGGGGTGGAATCGCTTCATGCAGTTTCTATCTCTGGGCCACCTCAGTATTTCCTTTACTCAACTCCAGGGTTGAAATGGCCTAGGTGTGTCCTCTTTCCTAACTGGGTTTTGGGTGATGCTGCACATTGTTTGGATCTTAATATCCTCCACAGGCCCCTGTGTTAAAGGTTTGTTCCACAGAGTGGTGCTATTTCCAGGTGCTGGAGACTTAAGAGGTGGAGCCTAGTGGGAGGTCTTAGGTCACTGGGGGTGTGCTCTGAAAGGAGATTGTAGGCCCCTAGTTTCTTCCTTCCTTTCTTTTGTCCCAGGCCATGAGGTAAATAACTTTACTCCACTACATATTGTGACCCTGTTGTGCCACCACAGGCCAAAAGCAATGGGGTCAGTTTGTCCTAGATTGAAAACTTTAGAACCGTTTTTCTCTCTATAAGGCTGGAACAAAGTGAGAAAATGGCAGTTGCTATGGGGTGCAGGAAGTGGTTTTGGTGGTGGCACAATTCCCAGAAGAAGATGGGAAAGAAAAAATAAATCAACATTCTTACAGGGATAGAAAGTTTTATAACAAAAGAATATTGTATCATTTTAGGGCAAATGAGAGGAGGTACTACTGCATGCACCAAATGAGTAACACTTATATCTTAATGCCCTGAGTTTTCAGGATGCCTGGCTTTGAAGTAGGTGAAGGTTGGGGCTTAGAACTGTAGGTAGGTGGCCTCTTGAGAATGCTACTATGCTTTCTGACCATCATCCTTTGGAATTCTTGTCAGAGAGCATTCTGTGTGTTAGCTCCTTCTCTTATCTCCCTGTTTGTACATTACAGTAAGATAAAAAAACCTGAAAGCGAGATAGAAAGCAAAGTATTTTGACAAATTAAACATTTCAGTGAGTCAGATCCTCTTGTGCAGGAGAGTGCAGATAGCTGGTTCGAGCACAAAGCTCTGGGAAGACCATATCCTTGCCTTATTCTGCTTCTATTGGTTTTGTCTTAGAGTCTCCTTTTTCACCTCTTCCTCTTGTCAATCTTCAATAACTGTTGAAATTCAATACTTATTAGGCACTGGAGTAGAAAGAGATGGGTGGTGATGAAGGCCTATGCCTTAGAAATTCTTGCTCATTGGTCTTGGAAGAGGCTTGATAAAAAAGGTGGGCTTTGTGTCTAGATCCACAGATGTAGGAACCTGATGGTTTTAGGGTCTCAGAATTGCATGGCCTAAGACACATCAACCAAATTTCTAAACAATTAAAGCAAAAAAAAAAAAAGTTGCAAGTATTTTTACTTACAATAGAGAATGTAGATCTCTGAGCAATTACTCCCATGCCTTTAAATACTTATTCATTCATTTAGCTATTTCCCAGATGTTTTAGAAGTAATGGTGTTCGGGAGAGAAAGGAAGGGCACAAGCTGATACTTGCATATAGTCAAAGGACCCTCACAACTTTGTAAGCCTTAGAAAAGGGAGTCAAAATGAGGCCAATAATGAATGATTATTATAGCTCAATGCAATATCCACATTTTTGATCATACTTGTCTGCTTCTTTTTCCTGTGACTACCTGTTTGTGATTTTGTGCATCTATTCATTCTTCTCTGACAAATATCTTACTGAACTAAATCAATTAATATGATTAGAAAAAAATAATTGAAATATCCAATTAATGTTGAGGGTTGAGGACAAGGAAATGATTTCTATATTTCAATGTAATCAAGGCAAATTCTGAAAGACGAATTAATATTTAGAATAGGCATTTAAAATTCAGTTGAACTGTGTCTTTATTGGAGTTGGAATAGCCAAGTGGCTGTTTTGAACTCCTCCTTAGAAGAGTCAATGAGTATTAATACCAAGCAAGTATTATTAACTATTTTACATAAAGTTTTCTCCACCCACAGAAGACAAAGAATAGCCAATGGTCCTCAGGTCCTTTAGATCAGAGGTCGGCATGCTGTATAGTTTGTGGGTTGGTTGCCTGTTCTTGTAAATAAAGTTTTACTAGAACACATTCATGTGCAGTGTTTATGTATTTATCTCCAACTGTAAGCTCGCCATAGTGGCAGAGTAGTTGAGATAGACTCTATAGCCACAAAGACAGACGATATGGGCCATAAAATCTAAAATTTTACCATCTAACTTTTTACAGAAACAAATTGCTGACTTTTGTTTTAGAAACTTTTAATTGAGGGAACAATACTTACATGTGGGAAGCTGTAACAGAGAATACAAAAGAGTAGATCAATAAGTGCTGGGTTGACCTGAGTTTTAAATATTACAGCACTGCAGAGAAAAAAATTAGAGCTCTGCTGGAGGAGGACGAGTCTGGCAGCAGAAAGGGGGAAAGATTAGGTGGGAGGCAAGAACACCACTTAGAAGACCAGGGCAGCTGGATTGGAGAAGACAGGAACAATTGACATAGCACAGGGTCCAATGTGGCATTTCAGGTCAGTACTGGGAACCAGTTAGACCAGATCTGCAGGAACAAATGAACATAGTATAATTATTTAGAGGAAGGTCAGGTAGGAATCTAGGGTTTAGACCAACATTGAGAACAATGAACAAAATTTGATGTCCAAGTAGGGAAGTAGGGTGGGCTGAGAATTAGAAGTCAGTTTCTGTTCAGAGGTTCAATTTGATCTGGAGGGACAAGCAAGAGCCAGATAATGAGAACTATTTTTTTGGACACTGAATTAAGTGGCATGTGTGAAGGAACATGGAAAGATAACTTGAGATTATTATTCATGCTGCCATCATTGAAGAAAAATTGTCTAATTTCTTTTCTTGGTTTAAGAAGTAGGTGAAGGTTGGGGACTTGGAACTGAAAGTTGGGATGACTTTAGAAAACCTGCCAGATTGTACCTAATGAAATTGGTCAGAATCCAAGGAAGCTTATGATAGCAGAATCGAGCGTAAGAGACAGGTGCAGTGGAGGTGATCATTAGTGGTGCATTAAAAGACCCCTAATAGAGGGCAAAGGGTAATCTTAGAAAGAACTAAGATGACATCCAGAACCTTCTATGATAAATCCCTAGGACTACTATACTAGATAAAATAATTTGAATACAGAGTTCTTGGTAAGAAAGCAATGGCAGAAGTCAGAAATGGAGAAAGAATTAAAACCAGAGTAAGAATATGGACTCTGTAGTGCCCTGGGTATGGGTAAAGCCTGGGGTAGAAGTTTCTCTCCTGGTAACCTTGAGTCTGATTGAAATGATGTGTCATAAATGAGAAAATTTCATATAACTAAGACCCTCAAAGAACTGTACCCTTATAGCAAGAAGTGACTGGAAAACAGCCTGCCATTTCTAGTAATGAACAGGAAATTCTCTCAATTTGATCTCTGGATTAAAAAAAGGAAAGTGATCTCCAGAGCATCCTATAACTCAGATCTCCTAAGTACTGTCTAGTTGTCCTAGAATCCCTAATTGAGAAATAAATTTCATCACCGTGTACTGATATCCTTGGGGTACCTCGCAGCAGAAATCCAAAGCTACTTGGAAAATATTTTCCCATAACTAGGTCCACAGTTTCTCAGAGAAAAAAATAAACCACTTGAAATATTATCTCACAATCATAATTATAAATTATGTTGGAAAATGAGAGAGAGGGATAGAGAAAGAGAGAGCAAGAAAGAGGAAAGAAAACACAGTACATAGGAAGGTCAGGGTTCCTGAGCTCCATGAAATGATCTAAATGAGAATACAAAAATAAATGTTTGGAAGGATTAAATAGACAAAGAAAAATATCACTGCATACACAAGTAGCATATCACTGAAACACATTGTATTTTAAAAAGAACAAATTGACCTTTGAGAAATGCAGTGTTAGCCAATGAAGTTAAGAAGTCAGTGGAAAGTCTGAACGTCAGATTTGATACTGCTGACCTTGTATGTACTTACCCAGAAGGCAGAGTGGAAGGAATTATCCAGACTGCAGCACCCAGGAATGCAGAGAGGGAAAAATCAGAGAGGGAAAGATGCATGTGAATGTAATGAGAAGACACAGAATATATCTGCCTTATCTTGGGGTACTGCAGCCAAGCTCCATAGGTTGGGTTGCTTATGAACAATGGAGATTTAATTCTCACAATACTGGAGGCTGCAAGTCTATGATAAAAGAATGTTTTTTGGGGCATACTTTCTGGTTTGTGGATTTCCAGGTTTGGTGATTTGCACAAGAGCATGCAAGCCCCTCTGGTTTCTTCATATAAGGGCAGTTATCCCATGTACGAGGGCCCCACACTCTTGCCCTTTTTGCCTCCTGAAGGTCCCACCTCTTAATACCATCACACTAGAGGTCAGGATGTCAACATATGGATTTTAGGGAGACACAGACATTTAGGCCATAACAGTATTTAATGGTTTTTAAAAAAGGATAGACAAAAAATGGTGAAGCTCCAGCAGGATGAGAGGAGTGTCCATGCAGCACTATGTGAGGAAGATATCTCCACAGGGACTGCCTGCCTTGGGGTGCCAGAGCCCTGCTGGGCAGCAGGGAGTCCAGCTGGGGTAGGCTGGTGGCCATCCAGCATGGTGTGTGGAATTGAATGAAGTGAGAGAAGAATGTCTATAAGAGAGTGAGGAAGGTAGGGGAGATTGGAAATTGGTCGCATATAATGATTATTAATATAAGTAAATATGCTAAGGGTTATAGAGTGTACAGGGTTACAACTGTAAAGAATCTTGTCATGGTTAGATTGGAATTGGAAATATTTGTGTGCATTTGAGGTTCTCAATACATATAGGTATAGGAATAAAATAGGGTTTAAAGTATGAATACATATGTATTCATCGATTTGCACACATATAATTTTTGGGCATACATATTCCTCTTAGTTCACTCCACTGAGATGGTCAGGGAGCCAGACAGGGGTTAATTTGATTATTATACCAAGAATCATCATCATCTTGTCAAACAGTGTTATTGTCCTAATGATGATGTCCCTCTAATACTATCATTGTATGTTGAAATTCAATCCCCAATGTGATAGTTTTAGTAGAGTAGGGTCCTTGGGGGAGCAATTGTCACGAGGTTCCACTTTCATTAATGGGATTAGTATTCTTATAAGAGGATGAAGAGAATACTCTTACCCTTTCTGCCATGTGAGGACTCATCAAGAAAACATTATCTATCAGAATGGGCCTTTGCTGACACCAGATCTGCTGGTACATTGACCTTGAACTTCCCAACCTCCATATATGTGAGCTACAGTTTATTAATAAAATAGCCAGTCTAAGGCATTTTGTTATAGCAGCCTGAATGGACCTAGACAAATAATGATAGTAACATTTTATAAGCCATTGAGTGTATACTAGCATAAATAACCAAATAAATAAATAAATTGGAATTTTGAAAGCAAAAGGAAATTAAATGATTTTATAATCTCCACAAAGTACTTACTCATTATAAAAATAAACAAAATAAAGAAAAAAGAGGAACTTTATAGTGAAGTAGCCTGGTAGATACAATCTTAATCAAATGAACATCATCAGTATTGGGATAAATCAAAATTGTGGGCCATCAGAAAAGATGCATGAAAAATAATACTTACTCAGTTCCAGAAAAAATAAAACAACTGTTATTTCTGTCAAAGATGTATACTCATGAGGAGATATCAGACAAACCCAAATTGAGAGCACATTACAAAATAACTAGAATTTAATCATCAAATTGTCAAGGTTGTAAAAGTCAAAGCAAGACAGAGGAAATGTTCCAGATTAAAAGGGAATGGAAATGACATGACAATAAAATGAAGCACATGATTTTGAATTGGATCCTTTAGCTATGAAGGACATTATTAGGACAAACAACAAAACTAGAACAGTTCTGGGATTAGGACAAGGTTAATTTCTTGATTTTGATGATTATGTGAGATTTTATAAAATTATTGTTTTTTTTGTTGTTAGAAAATACACTAACATGCAAAGCGCAACTTCCAACTTTTCTATAAATTTAAGATTGTTTCAAAATTGAACAAATGTTCTTTAAAATTTTTTCTTGTTAATACTGTGGACAAATGTTCCAAGAAAACCCTCCCAGTCCAAGATATTTAAAATGTTGGCTGTAAAATACAAGCATGGCTGAACAGACAGTGAAAAGAGAAGCAATCAGAGACCAGAATAGCAAGAAGGCTTGATTCCCCAGAAATTAGCGAGCTTTGCAATCCTAGTTTTCCCTGAGCTGACTAAGTGCCCTGGAGGCTCACATGGAGGTATAGGAAACCAAGATGTCTCAGTGGTGGGAGGTCTGATTACTGACTTGAACCTGCCATCTGTGCTGGATAAGACTGGCTTTGGCTAAATGTAGAATGGAAGAGTCATTTAAAAAATCTCTTGAGAATTTCCAAACACCAGCCCACCCCCATGGGTTTAGGGCTAGAATTCACAGTATTCATGTAATCTGAAAAATTTCAAACTAAATAGGAAGAGTGATCCTGGTTAAATGTTATGTCTATATCTCTGTGTTTGATCTGGAATGTTCCCTAAAGGCTCATATGTGGAAGAATTTGTTCCCAGTGCTGCAGTGCTTAGAGGTGGGGCTTTGAGAAATGATTGGATCATGAGGGCTCTGACTTTATCAGTGAGTTAATCCTTTAATAGCCAATGGACTACCAGGAAGTGGTGGAAACTGTGGGTGGTGGGAATAGTTGTAGGAAGTAGGTCACTGGGGTGTGCCTTAATTCCTCGCTCTCTCTCTGCTTTCTGGTTACAATGAAGTGAGCAGCTTTAACATGCCATGTCCTTCTACCATGAAGTTTCTGCTTTGGAGCTGGCTGACCAGGGGCTAAAACTTCTGAGACCATGAGCAAAATCTGAACTTTTATCTGTTCTGTTAGAAATAGGTGCTGCAAGAATCAAACATATGCTTTGAAGAGGGTCTTCGATGGAAATGTACTTCTGCAGAAAGATGTGCTCCCAAAGGAAATCTGGGGAGCAAGCACACCTGGGAAGGCAGACTGCCAACATTAATTTCTAACAAGGTACTACCTGTCATTCCTCATAGGAAGAGCTTGGGAGTACAATCTACTCAATTGGCTAATTTAATACTAAGGGCAAAAGGGAAGCACTACAATTGTGATTGGGTATTCATTAGGGAATTTAAAAATGGCACCATTCTGGTCACATGATTCCCTGATTTCAAGATGGCTCTAAATCCATGATTCCTTAATTTCAAGATGGCTTCCTTTTGACCACATGGTTCCCTAATTTCAGATGGCTTCATTATAAATGTAAAACTTAAGTTATAGTAACCATGTTGGTATTATATTAAGGTTTAAATTTGATAGAAAACATAAATCTTACATGACCTTGTTGGGTTGTTATTTGTAGCAGATGGCTTGTGTGTCCTTTGTGTACCTAAAGGCTGCACAAATGGGTATTTTCAGGCTCTATGACTGATGGTCTTATTTTCTGGATTTAGGAGCATACTTGCAAAGAGCAAGCCCAGCCAGAAGTGTCAGAAAATAAGTCCCCTGGAAGCAGCCCTCACTCACTGCTTGGCCCAGAGATGGTAGATAATTGCCTTGGCTTCCCCACATTTTGGCTTCCTATGCTCGGCATGGACCCCAGAGCTACCTGGAAGGATTAGATTCCAGTTGCTCACAGCAATAATTAGACCTGAGTCAAAGGACAGGTAGCTGGTTATCAAAGAAAGGACATGGGTAGATGGCACTTCCTCATCAAGTGGTTGCTAACATTTCTGGGAGAGAGGGAGGATTGTACTTTCTGAAGGGAAAGCAAGCTAGAGACCAGTCAGCTGGGCCTAATGTGGGTGGTTAAGGGTTGGGTTGGTATGAGGGAGTGGTGAGCCTTTTTCAGAAATGCCCTTGGGTGGGAAAGCAAAACTTTTTTCTTAAAATGGTGGCTGTCACTTAAGATGGCTGTCTAGATGCTAAGCAAGAACCTTATACTTTCCAACACAAGCAAGTTCCCTGTGGGCAGCTCTTTTCCTGCCTTTTGGTCATGTACGCTAGATAGGAGGAAGAGGGGCATAAGAGGAAAGGAAACCTGAGGTCTATAAAAATGCAAGACATCCCCACTCCCATGGATACCAGCTCTGGGTCCCCTTCTCCTCTCCAGAGAAGTCTGTTTCTGTTTTATCCCTTAAATAAAACTTGTTTTCTTGCTTCAGTGTTTCTAGGGTGTTTAAACTTCAACACTTGGGGAATGTGGATCCGACCCTGATTTTCAAGACTAGCTCTCCCCACTTCCTGTCTCACTCTCACTTTCCTATTAGTGTTTTCTGGGTTTACTCCCAAATAAAATACTTGGACTCATGACCTTTTCAGCATCTATGTCTGGGAAGCTCACATTAAAACACACTTGCTGTACTTGACATATTGGCTATCACTGTGTATGAACAGTTGATATCAGGTATGTTGATACTTGAGCCCCCCAGTGAATCTCCAGTGTGATGTACTCCTTCCTGCTTCCATTGTACAGGGACAATCCTAATTCTTCATAGATGTCACTTTCAATCACTTCCATGCTTATGGTTATCCTTTGCCTGCTGGGCACTGATGACTTCATTGGCCAAGTGGTTACTGCAGCTTTCAATTCAGCTTGACTCCTACTGATTCCACTGTCTCACTCCAAGACAGCCAGCACCTCCAACCCTTCAACCTTTCAGCATCCAAACTAGGGAAGCACAGTCTTTAAATGGGTCATTAGCTGGATTAAGAAAGGGGCTACTTTTAATTCTGCTCCCTGGTTATTAGGTTGGAACCCCCACGTTCTGCTTTTTTTGGGAGGGAACCGGAATGATGTTATATTAGTCTGTTGGTTTGATGCTGACCATTAGAAACCAGGCTATATAATTTGTTGAACCCCTAACTTTATGTGTTGGCAATTTAATGAGCCTCTTAGATCTTCCATAGGTCTTACTGCTTTGGGGTATATTGTATGACCAAAGAATCCTGTGACCACAAGCCCATTGACACTCCTCAATTGCAATAATATGAATTCATTATTGTGAGGGAGGTTCTGCAGGACACCATGATATATTTATCTTGGTCTGGTATCCCACTTTGATTGCTGGTATCTATCATCTTAGGGTCCTAGGCAAAGCCTTTATTTTAGCATTCTGTTAAATGTGCATGCCCTCATATAATGCAATTCAGCTTTGAGAACTTTTCCAAAGTACACAAGGAGACATGTGCAAGGAATTTCATTGCAATAATCTTTGCAATAAAAATTGAAGAAAAAACCATAAATAACTTTAGATAAAGGAATGAGCTAATAAACTAGTTATTCAAACAATGGAGTACTATATAGCAGCTACAATGAATGACTTAATCTTAAAAACTATATTGAGGACAAAAAAGAAAGTTGAATCTACATAGTATAATATTATTCATTTAAGCAGTAAAATGCCACAGAAAATGATGTATGATAGTTTAAAGTGTACACACATACGATATTAAATATAAACATAAAAATATTACATACCAAACTCCAGGAAAGGAAAGAGGAATAAAGAATGGCTGAAAAATCTTATCCTTTAAAGAAGACATGGAGTGATTTCCAAACAAATATGATGAAAAAATTACATTCAGTAATTTAATTTTCATTTAAATTAATTACTAAAATAATTAGCAAAGGTTAATAAAATTTCATAAATTAATTCATTTAAATTTAATAAAATATCACATTTGATCATAATGGCATTTTAAAACATAATTTTACAAGACTTTTGAAATTAGTAATAATTTTTGAATTTCAGAAAAAAATAACCTGGATGGTATAAAAAGCCATGTACTTTTGGTTTCTAAGTATTTTAGTATGAGGACTACATTTTAATATAAAAACTGCACTCCTTATTAACTTTAGCAACTCACATATACATGAGAATAATAGTGCTTGTTATAGTTTAGCTCTCAACCATCCCCCAAAGACACGGGGGTAAAGGCTTGAACCCCAGATTGGTGCTATTGGAAGATGGTGGTACTTTTAAGAGGTGGGGCCTACTGGAAGGTCTTCAGGTTATTGAGTATGTGCCCTTGAAGAGGACAGTGGACTCTGACCCCCATTCTTCTTTCGTTGTTGTTGTTCCCTAGCCATGAGATGGGCATCTTCTGCCATTATGTGCTGTCTTACCACAGGCCCACAGCCACAGGGTTAATCAGTCACAGACTGAAACCTCCAAAATTCTAAGCTGAAAGAAAACTTTTCTCTTTGTAAGTTAATTTATCTCAGGTATTTGTCATAGTGATGAAAATCCGACTCATATTGTACACTGCACTGTGGTAGGAAATAATATTCATTCCATTCTTAATAAATGATGGTAAGCAATGATGTTGATAGACCAGGTGCTATTTATCCTAGGGTTGTCAAATATTTAGCTTTTTCACTAGGTATCAGTGGTTTTTGTATTTGGACTCACATTTGGAATTCTACTCAAAGTATACATCTTTTTGTTCAGTGTACATTCTAGTTCATTCTATCCATAGCAGTTCTCCTTCCAGCTCGTTAGGAGTCAAGCCCTGGGAGGAAGGGATCACACTTGCTCCTTTGTCTCCTGGCTGCACCATCAGGACACACCTGGGCAACTGCCCCTCCATCCTCTTGGCTGGCCTCTGCATCAGCTCAGAGTGTCCCTTGGGTTCTTCTCTGGATTCAGGTGCTTCTATCTGTCTCCATACCACTTGGCAGATCGTCACCAAAACTATGAATCTGGCCAAAATTCTTTTCAGAGTCTCCAACTGTTTCCTGTTAGTTCACTTCAGTTCTGCTTAGCACACTCTTACTGCACATCTATTGTGTGCCAGGAACTTTGCCAGGTCTTGGCAGAAAAGAAGATGATCAAGAAAGAACTCCTGTCTTTAAGCTCTGAGTCTGGTGACCACTCACCTGATTCTCAAAACCTCTCCAAACTGTGAGAACAGGAGAGATTTGATATTGGTCCATCTTGCCATCTCTGCTTATCCCCAGGCTCCTATTTCTGGCTGCCTGGTCCATTTTTTTTTAAGAGAAATGGGACAACATAATTTTCTCTTATTTTCAACTTCTTTCTCTTCCTGACTTTCCAGTTTCTTTCTGACTTGTCCTGAAACATCACCTTTCAATGCACATGCCCATTCACTGCTTCAATAACTAGTTAATGGCTTCAGTTATTTCCATTCCCACTGCTGTGTAGACTCTCACCACCTCAGTTCTGGACCTACCCTAATTGCCTCTTAATTGGTCTCTAACTCTGTTTTCTCCACCCCTGGATCTATTCTATTACTGCTGTTAGATTGGTTTTCCTAAAATACCCTCTTAATCATGTCACATCAGTGCACCCAAACTTTCACTGAATTCCTGGTGACCAATTCTATTCCAGTATCACTGTCCTTTATTCTAGGGCCCAACCTTCCTTTGCAACCTCCTGTCTCTATATCTACTTCCTTGAACCTCACCTTCAAGTAAACCCGACCCTATTATTTACAGTTGTAGAAAATGGAAGAAAGACTATTGCAAATTTTTTTTGATGATAATTTTGAGCCTACTCATATTTAGCAGCTGACCTGTTTTGCTTTTCTGTGCATATTCAGTGTGGTTCTCCTAGCATTTGTTCCTAGGGGACACATTGACATCATCTGGGTTTTTGAAGAATACTGATACTGGGGTCTCTCTCCCAGAGATTCTGAATTAACTGATCTGGATGTCAGGATTTTAAAAGTTCCTCCCAGATGACTTTCACCGTGCTTTGTAGACTTACAGCCTCTGGCTTCTAAGGGACATGGAGCTCTGTTGGTGTTGACACATAGGACAAATGACAATGGTGACAGCAAAACAAGCTGACAACCTACTTGTTGGCTACTGGCCCAATTTGCACTTGTGTTGCAACTTAAAAAGGAGCTGGTATTAGGCTAACTCTGTGCTGTGGGCCCAGAAAGCTTCCTGGTAATTGTCTTCATTAGTGCACAATTTGAAGAAGAAACATTGAGGCTTCTAAAAGCATCCTCTATCCTCTGAGGGGGAGGGTTTACACTCTAATTTGAATCTTGCATTTTCCTCATCACCATAGGAGGTCTCCAAGAAAAACACAAATAGGGTCTCTTACATTACTTTCATGGGCAAATGAATCATGTTCTAATTGCAGATTTTCAACAGAATGGCTACAAGTGTGTCAGAAAAGCAAAGAAAATTATTTGCTATAGACAGACAAAAGCTTCTGATCTTTTATGTACATTTTTAGATAAATAAGAGGCCTATTTTGTGTTCATGACTTACTTGGTGCCTAAAATATTTTAAGTACTCACATACTTTTCTGTGTCCCAGGTCATGTGAGAATAAAAAATTCCCAAAGATGATACATTTAAAATGGAAGAAGTTTCCAGGGAAAAATGCCATATCCTGTGTGATGACCTGTAACTTAACAAATGGCCACTTATGCCCAAAATACATCAGGCTTACTATTAACATGACATTGCTTTTTGGATTATGGACCAAGATTGGATTTCTTCCAAAAACCTTTAGGTAAAGTTACTAAGAAACGTCACAGAGAAGGTAGTGTTGACCTTTCATGCAGGATAAAAAAGCTTTGCTCTTCACTGAGCTAGAGAGTAACTTGAAGTCATTTGAGGTCTCAAGTGATGATTTGACTTTATTCTGCACAATTTGGAAATGTATATGCCTCAATTTCCCAATCCTTGAAATAGATTATTAACAAAATGGCCAGGATTGGTGGCGTAAGTCATGCTACTATCTGTGTACACATTCTTATTGTTGTCTCTAGATATTAAGTTGTTGCATGCAGAAGCATTCATATGTTAGCTTGCAAGCCAGTGATGATAAGCCAGTGATGGTAGGTCTACTCCCCTAAATAGTTGGCTAGCAGGAGGCTGTTTGCTGGAAGCTGTCTCCGTGCTGAAATTCCTAGGTAATGAACAGCAGCTTAATTTAGTATGTTAATAAACTGAAACCTAACTCAGAGGTATAATAAACAGCTGAGTTTTAGTCAATCACAGGCAGCCAGTCACATCATACCATTCCAAAGAAGGCAGATACCTAGCTGTGGCCAGTTAGGTGACTACCTGTGGGACTGGCCTATAAAAGCTCCTCTGCTCACATTTTGGAGTGGACCGTTATGAACCTCTTTTGGTTCTGAGTGCTGCCTGATTAATGAATGGGTCTATGCTCAAGTAAACTCTGCTACATTTAGTTTGTCTAAGGTCTTTCTTTTCACAGAAGCCTGTCATTCTGCCAGTCGTCTGGGTATTTATAGATGGAGAGTTGGGACGTGGCTGTTTGTGTAGAGAGGATCGGTACCCTGCCAGAATTGTTTTACACAGTTTAGCTCTTACAGGCCCACTGAATTTTGTAACAAGATCTGAGAGTAATTTTGCCCTTGCATGTTGGAATTATAGCAAAAATATGAAACTGAGAGCAAGAAGAGCTAGTGCACCATGACATCCTACAGAGAGCTACCAGAGTCGCCACCAGGGGGCCCTTCAGGTTTGTTTACTAGGAGGTGGTTAAACCTGCCTCACTGAGAAAATCCTGTTTTTTCCCAGTCTGCAAGAGGATTTAGAGCTCAAACAAAAGGGTTTTCCCTCTCTTCTCCATGGGGGAGATTGAGTGCTCCCTTCCCCAAGAACCTGAGTAAAAGACCTCCAAGGGAATCTGTCCCAAAGCTTAGGGTGTCTGTGAGACTTGGATCTCCTCTGACATTGTGTTCTGAGCTCCAGAAGCTGTGGGCTCCTTCTGTCCTGGCACTGGAGTGCTGCAGCACAGGGCGAGAAAGGCTTAGGAGACCTGCCTTAAGCCCCCTAGAGACCTGTGCTCTGCGCAGCTGGAGATTTCTGAGCACAGAGCCTTGCTGAAATAGCTAGCCATCACCAGCTGAGCAAGAAGGGGCCATGGCATGAGGCCAGAAGAGCAGGATGCTGTTACACCCCGACTACTGCTACTCTCTTGTGACCTCCCGAGGACACAGAACCCCACAGAGATGAGGGGAGGGACAAGAGAGGAAGGCTCCCTGGGCCAAGCAAGGCACCACCCAACACAGAGGAAGGGCTGAGTCATGTGATGAGATGGGAACAGAGAAGGAAGAGGGATGCCCCTTTTCCTGAGGGTGCCCAGGACTAGGTAATGGGCAAGGTGAAACTTAGGATTGCCTTTAAAAGGCCATGCAGTGTCCAGGAGGGTTAACTACTCCAGCACAAGTGACCAGTGGCGAAAGGGAAGAGGATAAAATTGAGGGAGGCCCTCATCATGGGACTCTGCTTCACTTGGTCCTCCTCCCTGCCCACAGGGGCATGGAGCTGCCAGACCTGGCAAGGAGGGAGGTGAGAAGCTCTTCCAGAGCCATACCAAGCTCTTTCTTCACTCTAAGAACCCAGAACTCGGGGTTTATCTATTTTGAAGAGGAAAGGGACAATTTCCAACCAGCTATGGTGTTAGACATTTTTAATAGGAATAATATTAATAGTCAAAAGAGTCTGATAAGCTATGGAATATGCCAGAAGGTCTTTGCTAGGGATTAGGACAGGGTTAGATGACAGACCATGTGACTGCAAGAAGGATTTGAAGAAATACCGCTCCTGTGTTAATTAACCCATCAAGTTGAAACTCCTCTAGCCACTGCCTATTTTTAAAATGCTGGCATGTTCTTAGTAATATTGGACCTGAATTTTGGGTTTGCAAGCACCAGGACCAAGGGAGATCAGAAACTCCCTGTTGCCGCAGTCCGGCTGCAGCAGAATAATCAGGGGGTGACGAACAACTTGTGTAGATTGATACAGCAGGAGTGGTAGCCGTTTATTGCAGGACAGGAGCAGTATTTATACATTCCACACAGCTTATCTAATTAGCATAAACTAGATACATCAGTCAACCAATCAGGAATCTCTACACCTAATGGCTCGGTTTTGTTACTTCTCAAACCACTCCCTCTGACATTTTGCCAGGCACCATCCAGACTTGTTTACGAACTTTAACATTCCCCTGGCAAAATGCCAGGTGTTATTTTGACTTGTTTACAGACTCTAACACCCTGTGTTTCCTTTTCAATGAAAGAGGCTAGAGTGAGATTTAGAGGCCCCAAGGGAGACTAAAGCCTTTTCTTGGAGCCCTGTGTTCTAGGGATTCCCTAAAGTGGTGGTGATGTGAGGGGAGAAGCCAGTTTGGGAAGAGCCTGCTTTATAAGAGGAGCTTGGGCAGGACCTGGGATTCACTGGCGGAGAACAATCGGCCACACAAGGAGGGGAGAAGGAAATGCTCCTCAGTGTGGTTGCTTTCATTCCTGTCTTCTGGGGGCTCAACTTGCTATTGATGAAGACTGAGGGCAAAGAGTCGGGAGGAGGCGACAGGGTGGAGGAGGGAACAGGGTGGAGGAGGGGACAGGGTGGAGGAGGCAAGGTTTCTTCCCCACCTGTAGCCATCACATAATTCTTCAAAGACAGAGCCGGAAAGTCCTAACAGGTCATCCAGTACCTTCGTGTTATACTGAGTCCCTGTTTTGCCAGAACACTGCCCCTGCACTTTCCCCATGGGATGCAGGTATTCTGGAAAGTCACTGAAAAACAAGTGTCTGCTAAAGCTCAGGGTAGTGACAGCGTGGTTCTCGCTATTCCACCTATTACCTTGCTCCTGCCCATTGCCACAGGGTGCCTTGAACACCCATAGGCCCCTACACCTCTCTCTTTACCAGGCCTCTTTGCTCTGCTGCTGGGAACTGCTGTCACTTCTACTGTCTCCTTGCAGGCCCGGCCTCCTCTGTTCATGCCCAGGACACTGAAGAGGCAAAACCTTTTTTTTTTTTTCCCCCCCAAACCAGATTATCTCTGGCTGCCTTGTATCCCCTTGGATGTGCTCCTTTCCCAGTAGGGCTTTAACTTTCTTTCCTTGTTTACTTTTGCAGGTCTCCATTAATTTACTAATGGGCTCAGTCTAGACTTCCTTCCTCGAGGTCACATTCCCTGGAGCTGTGTGATGGGTGTTAGCCCCAGGGCAAGGACTGAAGTGTCCTGTAAGTACCTCTGCTTAGGGGGACTAGGAGCAGAGAGAAGGGGCAGAGGAGAAGACGTGAACCCAACCAGCTTTCTGGAGCCACCAGGGAGTGGAGGGTGAACTGGGCTGAGCGAGGCTCACCGGGGGCCTCTCTAAGGAACCCTCCCCAGTGCTGTTTGGTCCATGTAAAGCCATGTGCTAGCTGGCCTGACATTAGGTGACAGCCAAGATTTAACATGTCTACTGTGCTTTTATGTTGATACCAAAAGCTTTAATTATTTTTATTTTATGATGATTATTTTTTTCCTCAAATGTGAACATTTTCTTGGGAAAATAATGAAAATTGTTTTTAATGTTGAGCCTGAAGATTAATGATCTTAGATCTCTTCCATATTAAATTCAGTCACAGCTTTATATTTTATTAAAGTAATCTTATTTATGGTCAAAGTCTGGGTGCCTTAGTGGTATCTGGAACTGCAAATGATGGTCCTGTTTTAGATTTTGAGAGAAGCATTGAATACTGTTTACAGCTCTGAGCACTTAATTTTGATTGGACAGATTTACCATTTCAGGGAATAGTTTCCTGGAACTGTTGTGGGACAATTGTGATTACTGTGCTTGCTCTACAGTAAATAAAAAAAAGCTCTTCTTGTCTGTATCAGTGGTGCATCTCTTCCAAGCACTCTTGTTCTCTTAATTAGACATATATCTTTTTCTTTCTTTCTTTCTTTTCTTTTTTTTTTTTAATGGCTAAAAGACATTCTGTGAGGTGTGTATGCTAGGTGCTGAGCACTTTGGAGAATTCTAAATCAAATTGACATTGCTCGCTTTTTGATTAGCATCCCTCTATATTAGTTCTAGATTATATTTTCTCTCCCACCCAGAGGCAAGACATACTCAGTATCTCTAATCTTAGCTCTTTCAAGTAGAGTGGGGAAAGCAGGAACAAATATTGAAAGAATTCTTAATTCTTGGAGTGGGAGAGGGATAGCCATCTATGGTTGTAAGTGCATCATTGCTCTGTGGGAGAGCTAGGGAGGGTGGCTACTGAGCCCCAGGATCAAGCTTTAACTGAAACACCCTGGAGCAACTTATTTTTTCATTAGTTTTAGTGATAGAGGGGATGAACATCACCCAGCTCCCAGAATGACACATACTAGGTGACTAACAGACATTTGCTGGTTTGACCACCAAACATCCTTTCTTTCTTTTTTTGGCAACAGTGTCTCAATTTCCCTTTAGAGAAACATCCTCTACCTACTCTCAGAGAAAGAGCTGCACTGGAACTGAATCTATGACCAGCTCCAGGAGTGTAATGTGTAACTCAAACTGGGAAAGTAGCATAAATCTATCCTCTAAACGTAATGACTCTCCTTCAGGGATGGCTATGCAGGTTGTTAGTCCAGTCAAAGACAATCCTGTGTGGGAGCAGTAGTGACGGGTAATATTTTCCTCTCTGAACTTGAACATAGAGAAGGCTGCAGGTGTTGGCAGCCATCTTGTTGCATGAAGCTTCCCAATTAAGCTAACACAGTTATGATGTCACTGAACAATTGGGATACTTCGTGAGAAGTATTAGAAGTGTTAGGCTGTCATTTCACAGTGTGAACAACACAGAGTGTACTTACACAAACAAAGACAGCTGTAATGTCACAGGGTAATATAATCTTATGGAATCACTTTTGAAGGTATGTGTGGTCAGTCACTGTCAAAAATGTCATTTTGCTGCATGGAGCTATATGTGGTAGAGAGCAAAGCCAAGAGATGGGAGACATAATGTGTGTCTCTGAGCCCCAGATATTTTAGTTGTATTATTAACTTATATACTTTTTTTAAAACTTAAGTCCTTTATTTGAATTTAAAAGAGTCCTGACTGAACAAGATATATTAAAAAAATCAGTCCTTCCTTGAACCCTACTTCTCATTCATCAGGGAACCAGACCCTACATAGGAAGCATGAGATCAACTGAGCTTTCTCCCAGATTCCTACAGGATGTGAGCAATCTAAGGAGGTGCACTTTGGGCTCTGTAATTTCACCTGCACAAATGGCTTCCAAGATATATTTTTATTAAACAATGAAATTCATAAAATACCAACTACCATATACTCTCAATATTTTCTCATATGAAGATGTTTTTAATATTCTAAAATAGGAAGTATAAAATACAATAAAGGATAGTATTTTAAATGGAAAAATATAGGTTTAAGAAAATGTGCTGTGCTCTCCTTATTGCTTTTTTCATTTTGCCCTAGAGTAGCAAAAATGCCAGTCACTTATAAGTTTTAGGTCTGAAATGAGACTTCTTGGAATCAAATACTGGCTCCCTGTCTTCCTGGGTATTCTGAAATTGCTCCAAGTTTCAGTTTCCTCATCTGTAAACTAGAAGTAAAATAATTGTCTCTGTCTCATAACCTCTGGTAAGGATGAAAAGAATTCATGCATATGAGTGTCTAGAAAAACACCTGGCATAGAGTGAGTCAATAAATATTAACTATTATTATTGATATTTTTATCATTGCTAATTAATGCTCAGTATAAACATCGGGGACAGAAACCAGATTCTACCTTCAGCCCTGACACTAAGTAATTCTGAGACCTCACGTGGGTGAGTTTAGCTCCGTGGGCTTTGGAACGTTCCTTGGTAGCACTTAGCTATATGTGGTAGAGAGCAAAGCCAAGAAATGGGAGACATAATCTGGTGACTCTCCAGGGCTCTGTGGATGCTGGAACCCACATATGTTCCCTGATCTGCTCTTCTGCATGAGGGAGCAAGGCGCCACTGTTGGTGCCCAGTGCTCACATGGGACTGATTGGCTCTACAGCAATCCATGCTGCCTTGCAGTGTCTTGTAGCTTCTCTCTCTGATTGACAGGGAGACATACAGAAGAAAAAACTTATTGGAAGAATGAGTGTATGGATTCAGGGTTGGAAGTCTCCAAAGAGAGCTAAGAAAATTCCAGTGGCACCAGGCCAGCAGGTTTATGGTAACAGGATATTGTTGCTTCCACTCAGGGCACTGCCCTCTCCTGGTGCCGTCTGACAGGCAGAGAGAAAGCCTCCCTCCTGGGTGTACCGCCTGTCTGAGTGGACAGTCCCATCCTCCAAGAAAGCAGAGCGCACTGTGTGCAAGTAAAGACGATGTTTTAAATGTTAACTTTTTCAAGGAAAAAATTGTTGAAGCAACTCCAGTCCAGGTTCAGGGGTTCATTTTGCTGATGTGCAGGAGGGAGTTCCTCCAGGTTAGATAGCTTCTTCAGCAGAAGCAGGGCTGGGGTTTACTGGCTTGGCTAGGGGAAGACATGGGTTGGTGATGCTGGTCTTGGGTCAGGGTATGGTTTTCTTTTGCTGAAAATGCTGCAAGACATGTGGTTGGAACCACTGGAAATGACTTTATAGCTTCATGTGCAGTTAGGCCCATATCATGTCAGCAGCTATCAGAACCTTGTTTTACAGAACTATTGCCTGTGTATTATTAATTGTCTGATGCCAAATAAATATAAAATAGATGAGAAAATGGGGCAGGAAGGGGAGAAGATAGAAATTTTTCAAAAGGAAAGAGATCAAAAGAGCAGGAACATGGGGTCTGTTTTAAACTTTTTTTTTTCCAAATTAAAAAGGCAACTTTCTCCATAGTCTTATGTAGTTTCTTAATTTATTTCTCAGTAGGCTACATATATGCAAATGATATAAATGTATATATTATATACTGTATATATACAAATATATACAGCATAAAATGTATTTTTTTTTTTAAATTTTGACTTAAAGTTTTCATTCTTATTTCCCAAATAGTCCACTAGATGTCTAAAAGATTCCATTAAGAGAGGAAGAAAACTAAGTCACCCAAATGTGTGTTCTGTTCTTTAAGCTGCATAAACATAATGCTTCTTTCTGTATTATATATCCCACAATAAAAAATGTCAAAATAAAGGGAAGGAAGGAGAGTGTTTAATTTAAGAAAGGAAAGGAAAACAAAGTTCCTATCTTATAATAACTCACCTCCTTGCCATCTGATCAGTGATATGTTTTCATGCCGTGTCAGATAGGGGAGGAAAATGTAGGAGCATTAAAGAATTTCGAGAACTTCTAGGTCCTGGGAATCATCCCACAGAAGGATGCTCTAAGATTTCATTTATATAAAGAGTGTTTGTTGTACCTGGAGCTAATGAACTTCTATCAAGCACTGTTAAGGAGCAATTTGGAGGACATCAAGGAGTAAAGAGTTTCCAACACTGAGATAAATGTAACCTTTTGCTGATGGTTGGCTTTATGTTTATGGGTCAAGTCCACATTAGCAAACGGGCACTGCTCCTTGCTCCAAACTGCTTGATCTATTCTTTTAAGAGGTGCATTCATTGGGGGTGCTTACATAAGGAATGAATAGACACTTTCTTGAGAAGCCTATCCTATAGGTACGCATCTTCATGAAAACTGACTAAGCCAGAAAATTTAAATCCACTTTCTTAAAGCCCAACTGGTAAGAACCCAATGCAGACATCAAACTGGGAGCAGAGCATAAAATCAAGAGTACTGAGCTATTGAAGAAAGAACCAGCCATTCTATTTTTGGATTTAGCCCAGGATTTAAACCCGGATAGAGGGGAAGATTGCATCACACACAAACTTGATCTTAGTGGCACCTCCTCCCAGGTCCAGTGGAGGGTGGGAAGGGTGGAGATCACCGGACCAGTGAGAAAGCAATTGGAATCATGTGGTGCTATTAACAATGTGGCTGCTTCAAAGCACAGACATTTTCTTTCCCCAAAGACCACAACTGCTGGTAAACAAGAGTGAAAGTAAACAAACGTAAGGTAACATTAGGAGATTCTTAGTAAAGAAATAAAAAGGGACTTCCCCTCAGGAGTTGATGTATATCTAATTCAAACCTATGTCATTGTTTCTGTGGTCTGGAGAATGGGATTTCTTACAAGAATTTTATTCCAATGAATACTGAGCTATTATGTAAAATGTAAACCTTCTTCATTATTTAAATGAACTTCTTTAGTTATTAAGAAATAAAAGATGTGTCCATTTGTAAGGCCTATTTAAATATTTTTTGTGTTTAGCCTTTTAGGTAGTGACTTTATTCATTAGGACAAAGTCACTTACATGAAAAGAAAACAACTCAGTCAGTTGAAGCAACTTCAAAATTCTGAGAAATCAACAATGTCAGTGTCACAGATTAAACTTTTTGCTTTTTGATCTGGGTGTTGGTATGTTTCTGTAAATTTTAACTGTGGATTTCTGGGTTTGAAATCTGGTCACACAACTTATTACAATACCCCACCAGGTATCCTAAACCTCTTCATGTCTTACTTTCCTTAGCTGTAAGATGGAAATGACCATAGTGCTTACTTTCTTGGGTTGCTGTGAGAATTAAATGAGTTAATTTAAAAAGTTCAGAATAGTATGAGTGTGTCATTGTAGTCATCACCATCTTGATTATTCTATTTCGGCAACATCAAACATTTTTTTTCAGCGGTGAAGAGTGAGGCTACATTATTTATCTTTTGGAGAAATTCAGCTAAAATTGTCTGTAATGAGACAAGCGTACCCTGTAGATACAGTCATCGCACAGTGTGTAGCTCATGCAGTTCGTCATTTAATGTGTCCTCCTTACTTGCCATTATGCAACCATTTAATTTACAGATGACTCAAATGACCGAAGGAACACAGTCCTTCTGTCTCCTTATTTGTACAGAGTTGAAGCGAGTGGTAATTTTCGTTTAAAAAGAGATTGGCAAATGGGTTTATCTTAGACACATTCTGCTCTGTTCTCTCTGACATTACAGGGTGTAACCATACACTCCCTGGGGTGTGGGACAGAGGAAGCCTCACATGACTCTTCTCTAGTACCTTTCTGTGGTCAGGCTGCACGGTGAGGAATCTTTGCATTCATTCCTGAAGAAATGGCTTTGGAGTTGGCTTCAGAGAAGGCAAATGAAGTCAATTTATTTAGTAGGGACTAAAGACCATTTATGGATTTCAAGACAATGCAAATTGATTATGTAGAGAATGATGCAGTCATTTCTTTATCTACTGAAGACAAATGAAGTATGTTTGTTGGGTTGTCAGAAATAAAATTTTATGTATGTTCTGGTTTAGATATGAGGTGTCCCCCAAAAGCTCAAGTGTGAGACAACGCAAGACTTTTCAGGGGTGAACTGATTAGATTATGAGAGCTTTTACCTAATCAGTGGATTAATCCACCGATACAGATTAACTGGATGGTAACTGTAGGTGGGTAGGATATGGCTGAATGAAGTGGGTCACTGGGAGCATGTCTTTGGGGTTTATATTTTATCCCTGGTGAGCATAGCTCTCTCTTTGTTTCCTGATCGGCATGTCCTGAGCTGGTTTCCTCTTCCCTACCCTTCTGCCATGATGTTCTGCCTCACCTTGGGTCCAGAGCTTTGGAGTCAGCCAACCATGGACCGAGCCTCTGAAACGGAGCCAAAATGAACTTTTCCTCTTCTAAGTAGTTTTTTAGGTCTTTTTGTCATGGCAATGATAAAGCTGATTTCAGAAATGTAACTAGTATGAAGTAAGCAAATTCCTGGAGAGGGGCTTCCTCTGGCCAAGGGATGCCCCCTGTGCATACAGTCCTTGTTTCTCATCTCTACTCATTCATGTAGGCTCCTTTTTACTAAAGCTTCTCTACTCACTGACTCCACTGCTAATGCCCAGCCCCTGGTTTATCTCACATTTGCATATGAACAAGCTGCTAGGTACCTTTGGGATTGTCTTCCTGTTCTAATCTAGAATCAGTCTTGGTTTTAAACTGTCTTTAGAGAATGAATACTGTCCTGCAGTGCCCTCATTTGAGCTGTCACTGCCTTGAGTTGACCCCACCACAGGTACACAGAAGACTTCCATGGGCCAAGGTGCAGCAGTGTTTGGGGGGACCCCAGTGAACCTAAGCCATGCTGGGTTCCATGCCCCCTTTCCTATTAGAGTTCTCACATGAATTCCAAAATACAACTATTGTTTACTCAATACCTTACATGTGGCTTTTCTTTGCTTTGAACTTGTAGCCTCCTGGCTTCCCAGAGAACACAAGCCTTTACGAAATGAAGTAGAAGGCACACCTGAGCCATGAACACCATTCTGAAGTCAGAAGGGCATCTCTCCTCTAAAGTCTGAGGCCCTGCTATTAGACCTCATCTCCTTGTCTCACATCTTGGGGTGAGTTTCCTTCCCAGGCTTCTGATGGGCCCTCTATTAGCCTCTTGTGGCTCTCCATGGCAAGGGACCATTAGGCTCAGGCTGCATTTAGACTCTAAGGACATCTGTGAATCTCAACAGGGCTGCTTCTAACCACGATGGTTACAAGTTAGGTCAACATGAAACCTTTAAAATAATGAAATACTCATAGTCAAGGAAGTTTGAATTGCTGTCAGTGGGTTACCAGTGTTAGACTATCACACACACCCGTGTACACACATACATATTTAAATATAGGGAGGAAATTTACTAACTTATAACAGGGATTGGAGTTGTGGGACCATGATTAATTTTTATTTTACCTTTTAAATATTATATTTCCACTTTGGTTTATAATTATCTCATTATTTTCATATTTAGGAAAATATTAACATAGTATCATCTGATAAATGGAGAGAGTACAAAGGGGGAGAAATGATAATTTCTATCGAAAATATTGACCACAGGTATTTCTACATTTTTATAATTGAGTCAAAATTCCTCCTAGAAGTAGGAATTCTGTTTGGGAAAACATCAGGTTTTGTGAAGGGAGGCCTATGCTTGGCCTAAAGGGAAGGAACCAGGACAAAGATGATCAAAATAAATAAAATAGTTTGCTCCCGAGATGCTAGTTAGCAGATTTTCATCTTCCTCTGATGAGAGGTGTGGGCTGGTGCAGACTGAGGCCTGGGGATGGGCTCTGGGGCTGAGGTACACCTGGACTCCAGGAGCAGTATTATTGGTTTTGAGTTTGTTTTCCTCTTCTGCATTATCACTCCCTTAGGATATCTCAGATTTCAGTAAAGCTGATTAGCTGAAGACTCTGAAGCGTGTGTCATGTACAAACCACCCGGGAAGGCAGGAGAGGATGACTTATGGAGAAGCAGATATACCCAGGGGTCAGCAGGGAAAGGGGGTGGCCCTGTGGAGTCACACACGCAAGTACTCCCCGAGAATCCCCAGAAGTATTTAGGAAGTGCTCAGATTTTCTGCTCATAAGATGAACATTTATTCTGATAGTGGGAAGAGAGTGAGGCTTAGCCTAGGTAGAAATACTCAGATTCCTTACTGAATGGGTGAAAGTGGGGATGTTCTAGGACCTGTGGTTATCCTGAAGGTGTTCTCAGAGTCCACAGGTTACTAACATTGTTCTTGACACACTGAAGGTAAGCAAGTAAGGTTGGTGGATGAATAATAAACGAAGAACCTGTAACCAACAACAGGTCGTCCCCTGTTTAAGAATGGCAGGTAAATGGTTTTGGCAGAGTCAGAAGAAACTGACTGAGAAAATGACAAATTTAGACAACGGTGCCATTAGATAAATGGTTTGTACAAAAAAATAAATAAATAAATACAAAATAAAATCATTTTCCTCCTGGGTAATGGAAAAATCATGATCCCATTTTTGAGAGTGTGAAACAATATATCGAACTGACTATTTTTTTTTTTTGCTAGAAAAATGACCAACTGATAATTTGAATAGTTTAATACTATTCAGTGTAAACAGGTTTTTAAAAAATTATACTACCTTCTCATTTTTTAACTAGCTGAGAAAATGGATTATCTGCCTCCATATGTATAGATGAATAAATAAAAAATTACTCATAAGAACATAGTCCTTTTAAGCACATCATCTATGAAACCTTCAACATTTAAAAAATATATAGCCATGTATATATGTCCAGTATTAATTATAGAGAAGGAATAATGTATGTACTTTTTAAATTTGGAGGTAGAATTGAATGGGGGAATTAGAGCTGCTTTTTGCCTCTGATTCGATTAATATCAAACAACAAGCGCTGGTTTATCTGACATGAAAATGCATCTCTTTAGTTTGTCTCCTTAATCTTGGTGGAGAAAGCAACCTGCCTCAGTAAGTCTCAATGGCCTGGTTTCATGTTTCCTGTAAACTCCAGGGGGACACATTTTTCAGGGACATTGAATTTATGAGTCTATGTCAGAAGGCTTTCAAGCAAGAGTCAGAGACCAATTTTAATTTTCACTTAAATAGCATTTGGATTCACAAAGACGTGGCTGGATTTCTTTCTAAAGATTATTTCTTTTATAATAGATTGTCCTGATGGTACAGAGGTTATCTCATGTTTCCTTTAAGCAGCTCTTCTGGGTTTTAAATCCGTACTTGCCCCTCCTGCCCTGCAGCTTTCAGGCTATGATTGACAAACCAACAGCAGCCATCATGATTCTGAAATCTTTATTCATCCTTTCCTTTCATTCTTCTCATGCACACCACTCTCATTTTGCACTGAGATATTTTAATGAATTTCTGAATGACTGTTTTCCACTTTTCCTAATATCCCTGATCAGGTCACTAAATTAGTGGAAAGCATTTTAGCAAATGGGAGCGGAAACACAAAGTGTCATTAGCGGAGGACTACAGAAGTCGCAGCTATTAGGATTGTGATACGTCTCTTGCCTAGAAGTGTGGAACAGGCACTGTCGGATGGAAGGGTTCATTGCTAGACGCTGGCTTCAAAGAAGACAGGGAGACTTAGAAGATCCACTTGTCAAGAGCGGTAAAGCACACGTTTCTCCTTCAATTACCTTCCACAGTGACTAAATGCCCTCTGGAAGGTATTAGGTGGGAGAAGTGATTTCAGAGCTCTTCATTGTCTAACCTTCCTGTGGGGTTTCATCATCCGCAGACTGGAAATCTGACTGTAGAACCAAAATATCAGTTTTCATTTGTAAAATGAAATCATGAATAAGCTGTGTCATGGTTTAGATGTGGTGTCCCCCCAAAGCTCATATGCCACACAATGCAAGGAGGTTTGGAGGAGAAATGATTGGATTATAGTCTTAACTAATCAGTGGATTAATCCCTAATGGGATTAACTGAGTGGTAAATGGAGGCAGGTGGGGTGTGGCTGGAGGAAGTTGCTCATTGTGGGTGTGGCTGGAGGAAGAGGTTCATTGGGGGTGTGGCTTTGGGGTATATATTTTTGTATCTGGCGAGTTAGGACTCTCTCTTTGCTTTCTGATCACCATATGAGCTGCTTCCCTCTGCCACGGTCTTCTGCCATGATGTTCTGCCTCACTTTCAGGCTTCAGAAATGGAGTAGGCCCTCTATGGCCTAAGACCTCTGAAATAGTGAGACCTCAAATAACCTTTTTCTTTTCCACAGTTGTTCTGGTTGGATCTGGAAGTCATAGATCGAAAAAGCTGACTAAATCAAGCTGCAAATATTTATGACTCTGTGTGTTTTTGAATGTTTTACTGAGTTTCTTTTCTCCTGTTGCAACTCATCTTCCCACTGAAGGATGGGAATCTAGATGAAAAAAAATTATTCTTTTTTTAAAGCATAAAATATTAATCTGAATAGAGTATTATTATAAAAAGTTGACAAATTTTTGGTTCTTTTTTTTAAAAAAAACCCCATTTTCATCATGGGGAGTTGGTTCTGGAGAATTGAGGTTGTTCTCTCTGCACAAATCACAGTTGTCCTCACATTCATTCTGGGTAGGACTGGTGAGCACCCTAGCACACCAAAATGATTTCCTTGATGACTCCTAGGTAACCCTTATGTCTTATAAAAGAGATATGCAGTAGATGCTTTTAAAACTCAAATTCAAACTTGGGTACACACCTGTAATTCCATGTACTCTGGAGACTGAGGCAGGAGGATTGCTTGTTCAAGAATAGCCTTGGCAATTAGTGAGACCCTTTCTCAAAATAAAAAATAAAAAGGACTGTGGATGTAGTTCAGTGGCAGAGTACCCTTGGGTTTGATTCCCGGCATTGCAAATAAAAACAATTTTCAAATATTTGGGCCAGTTTGCTGAATAAAACTATGAAGTAAATAAAACTGAGAGTGGAAGGGCTCTTGTATTTCTATAGCATTATGGTTTAGATATGAGGTGTGTCAGACAGTGCAAGGAAGTGTAGAGGTGAAATGATGGGGTTATGAGAACTTTAACTTAATTAATACAGTAATTCACTTGAATGGATTAACTGGGCAGTAACTGTAGGTAGGTGAGGAGTGGCTGGAAGAGGTAGGTCACTAGGAGTGTGCCTTTGGGGTATATAGTTTGTCCCTGATGAGCAGAGCTCTTTCTGTTTCCTGATTCCCATATCTTGGGCCCAGATCAATGGAGTTGGGCATCTATATAGACTGAAACCTCTGAAACTGTGAGCCTCAATTAAACTTTTCCTCTTTTACATTGTCCTTGACAGGTCTTTTGATCACAGCCACACAAAAGCTGACTAAAACACATAGAAAACTTTTCTCTGACTATGGAACTATTAGGTAGCTAGTCAGCCATGAATGGGTGTACAGGGAAAGGACGGGGAAGGGTGAGGGAACCACAGGGACCCTCATCTGACAGATAAGCACCTGGAAGAGGAAGCTTGATATGTTGAAACCTCCCCCAGTCATAATTACATCCCTTAAGAAAAACTATTGTTTCAAAATTATGTCATAGTCTACAGGTGGCCTGGACCCTCTCTTATCACTGAAACTATCACAACTCCCAACCACCTAGCAACCCAAACATCAAGATCTTCACAAAGAAAGCATGATGAGGGCTTTTAAAAGGGTAATAAACTGATTAAAAGTGAAGGAAATTGAGGCAAAATCAGGGGGACTCAATTTCTTTAAAATCTCCAACATGGCGAGTACCACACCGTCCAAGCAATCCATGCAGTTCCTATGCTGTCAGTCAAAAAATCAAAAGGTGGACTTGGTGGGACTCCCGATAAAACTGGAGAGCAGGAGGGGTGCACTGTCCTCCACTCTCAGAGGACCCACGTTTTCCTTTGAGAATGTCCCCCTTTCCCTTTTTCTATCCCACTAAGAAACTCATGTCTGCTATTTTGAGTGTCATGTCTGAAATCTTTTTGGCATGATCACAAGAATTGGGATTTGAAGAGGGGCTCCCCATGGCTGCCTCAGTTTCATGGCCCTGAAAAAGAACCAGATGTCTTCCTTCCCAATTTAAGAGCTGTCAAAATTGATTGATGATAGAAAAGGAGGAGCCTCAGTGAAACTTCCAGTTTACATGGAGACAGCCACCCACTCACCGTATTAAGTAAGGCCCCTTTATATTCTATGTGTACTTTCCAGTTGATTGCCACATTCTTGTGTGAGAAAGCTTATTCCGAATACATAATTTCCAGTGTTATGAGATGGTTGTTTTATTTATATGAATGTGGCTTTTGCCAAGGATGTAGTAACAGGCATTGACAAGTGAAGATGTCTGGAAAGATGTAATTAGAAAATTTAGAAATTAGACCAGTAGTGTAAAGAAATACCCCTGCATCTCAAACTAGAAGAATTAAGGAGTTTGCAACAAGTCTTGGGTTAGTTCTAGGGCAACATAGATAAGACAAGTGACCAATGAGTATATTGCCAGGACTCCTGGTTTTGGACTAAATTATTGCTTTTCTGTTTTTTTTTTTTTTAATTTTTTATTGTTGGCTGTTCAAAACATTACATAATTCTTGATATATCATATTTCACACTTTGATTCAAGTGGGTTATGAGCTCCCATTTTTACCCCATATACAGATTGCAGAATCACATCAGTTACACATCCATTGATTTACATATTGCCATACTAGTGTCTGTTGTGTTCTGCTGCCTTTCCTATCCTCTACTATCCCCCCTCCCCTCCCCTCCTCTTCTCTCTCTGCCCCCTCTACTGACATTCATTTGTCCCCCTTGTATTATTTTTCCCTTTCCCCTCACTTCCTCTTGTATGTACTTTTGTATAACTCTGAGGGTCTCCTTCCATTTCCATGCAATTTCCCTTCTCTCTCCCTTTCCCTCCCACCTCTCA
>NW_026000164.1:14825304-14864056 GCF_001458135.2 Marmota marmota marmota | reverse complement strand
GCTTAGCATAGATTGCTTTTACAATATTGAGGTATGTTCCTGTTATCCCTAGTTTTTCTAGAGTTTTGAACATAAAGGGATGCTGTACTTTGTCGAATGCTTTTTACGCATCTATCGAGATGATCTGACCTAGAAAGACTTTGAGAACTCCATTGTATAATATATCTGTGTATCTTTTCCCTTTAGTCAGTCAATCCTTGAGGGCAGAGCAGTATCTCCTTCCTTAGCTTCTGTATTCTAAGAGTCTAGCACTAAAGAGTCTAGCATTAAAAATTGTGCACATATGTTAATATTATTAAATATGGATAGTCCAAAAATATAACACTTGCTTTACATGTAATTACTGGCTACATTTTAGGATGTGGTTTCATTGTATGTATGTCCAACATTTTTTTTTTACTCATAATAGGAAGTATTTCAGCTTTTAGAGTAGGAGTCAAAGGAAAATAAGGTGAACATCTTTGCTGAGACACTGATTCTGTGCCTGAAAAAAAAACAAATTAAGTGATTGATGGGGCATCTATAAAAGAGTGCATTCATTTGAATCATCAGCAAGATGCTTGTCTTCAGATTATCAACTTGAAGGCCTTAAATTACAGTGCTGAACACTTGACATATGATTTTTATCAAGTACCTTGAAGTGGGAATGTGAATAACCTTATTTCTCTATCATCACATCAATATTGAGTGACCTAGGATAAGAATGCCACAGTGCTTTAGTTTCCATATGTAAGTAAGCTGTGTGGTGTTGGCATTTCTGATGCAGAACACAAATGGGATAATATTTTGTCAGTGCCAGAAGTGGTGCCTGGATAGATAAACCCAAATGGTGTGCAGTAATTACAAAAAGGGCCGGAGACTTCTGTGGGTCAGAGATGAAGCCTTCAGTGAGAGTGCAGAACACTAGTTCATTCCTCAACGATTTCTGAAACAGCAGTTGAACCAAGTGATCTCTAAGAAATGAGGAAGGGGAGTAGACAGATGGCAACTCAGTGATCCTGGACCAGGGCTCTTACATAAGACCCGGTGAAATGGGATTCAGTCCCAGGATGGCCAGACCGTGCTCTGAGGAAGCAGGAAATTGGGAGCATCTGGTGGAGGTGATGAATGTGTGGGGAGGAGAAAATAGAAGCTTCTGGATGGCAGATTTTGAAGCACAGGTGCTACCAAATACATTATCACCCAAACCTGAAAATTTGAAGCTAAGTATGTATAGAGCTTTGGCACTTGACATATGGTGTTTCAAATATAACAATTATAGACCATCTGTCATAGCCAGTGGAGCTTAACTCTGGAAGGATCACTGAAGATTGGAGAACCTGTTACATTTTCACACCCATAAGTGACTAGACAATCAATACGTATTAATTGAGTAGTCATTGTGGATACAGGTCTAGTTGCTATAGAGAGTTAAAGAAAATGCAGAAAATATGGTCTTGTCCTTCACAGCCTAAGGTAGGACAAACATAGAAGGGCAGATGATGTGCATGGCTTTCTATCTGTTCTAATTCCCAGGCTTCCATCCCAAGGTCCATGAGCATATCAACTTCATTCTGTGTATTTACCATAAACTCTCTTCCTCCTTTCTGGCTTCAGAATCAGCATTGGCAAAACCATAGCCCCAGATAAACAGAATCTCTCTGCCTTTCCAAGCCTGTACCGTACATGCAGTTGAATAGCTAAGAGAGACACACAATGATGCTGACTTGTTCCACTTTACACTCATGACCATAATGATGTGACTAGGTCATGACATGCTACATCCCCACTGCTCTTCCTCACCTGCTCATCTGACCCACCTTCTCTGCTTTGGTTCTATGATCTCATTCTCAGTTGGTAAATCATCTCACTGAGAAGACAGAGGAAATCAGAACAGAATTTCTAGAAGCCCACATCCCATTTACCTCCCTACCAACACCTGCATCCACACCTCTGCTTCCTTGCCTGTTGCTATATAAAGCATCTGTGCTTCCGTCAAAAGTTAGTCATTCCACTTCCAAATCTCATCTCTTTAAGGATATTGACCTAGCAATTACGTATCCTTTACGTATCATCCCCCCTTAATTGACAATTGCCACCAGCATTAAATGTCATTTTATACAAAGCAACCAAAATCTTCTCATGATTTTAAATCCTCCATCAGCTGATGTATTTCTTTTCTCTCTTCTTTAGTTCATTCTTTCCAACTTCTCTCTTCCCATTGATTCTTAAATCACTTCACCTGGACTTTCATTTCCACAAATCCCACCCAAACTGTCCTCATTAGGGCCACCAGTGCCCATACCTTGCCAATTCCGCCAATAGTGTGAGGCTTCCTCCTACCTGGAGGCATTTTGTCCCTCCTTCTTCCCCTCCGAGTCCCTTGGCCAGTCTTAGCTTGACCCTATGCCCCCGGATGCCCCTTCTCAGTCTCCTTTGGTGCTTTCTTCTCTGCTCCCAGCCTCTTGATGTTGGAGAACCTTAGGGCTCAAGCCTTGGTCCCCTTGTCTGTTTTATGAACTGCTGTGGTAATTTTATTTAGAACCTTGTCTTTAAATAAAATCTATATATGATCAATACTTAAATTTTTATTCCTATTCCAGAATGCTTGCCCTAATTCTAGACTTGTCTGTCTCACCACTTTCTCAGCAATTCTACTTGGAGGTTAATAAACATCTCGCACTCAGCTTGTGTGAAACTGAACTCTTGGTTTTTATGCAACTCCTCCCTCTACCTGCTCTATCTGTGGCCTCCCCTAGCTCAGTTGGTGGCTGTTTGACTCTTCCAGTTGTAATATGACCTTGCAGCCATATTGCACTTTCTTTCTCTCATGTTCCACATTCAATGTATCAGAAAAATCTCCATATAATATCCAGATGCAAGTGGCTCTTCCCAGTCCCACGTAAGTACCCTTCCCTAAGTTACCTTCATTTCTCATGTGGGACATAAGAAGGGCTTCCTAAGAGCTCTCTCTTCTACTTTCCTCATTTTCCTACAAAGTATTTCCAACCCAGCTATAGCAAGATCCTGTTAAAATGCAACTCAATTACAACAACTCCTTTCCTTACAACCCAATGTCTCTTGGAGCAAAAACCAATGTCACAAGATCCAATATGATTCTACCTCTTTCTCTCTCAGCCTTCACTCTTCCTAGTATTCCACTTATCACTCCCTAGAGAAACACTTCCCTCTTACAAGCTGTGCCTATAATGCTCTTCCCTAAGGAATCTTATTTTTAAAATTATTTTTAATTGGTAATATTTGTATTTATTTATGGGGTTTAATATGATAATTTGATACATGTATACAATGCATAATAATCAGGGCAAATAGCATTTCTGTATTCTTAAATATATCATTTCTATGGGTTGAGAACCTTCAAACTCTTCTTCAGTTATTTTGAAATACATAATGAAGTGTTATAGACTGCAATCACCTGACTGTGCTATAGAGTGTTAGAATCGATTCTTCCTAGGTATTTTGGTCTCCTTTATATCTGTTTCATTCCTTCCTTCCTCTAGTGGCCCTCATTCTCTACTTCTACATGATCCACTTTCTGGGCTTCCAATACATACAACATGCAGTGTTTGTCTTTCTACAGACATTTTGGTATGGCTGCTCACCCTTTGAGTCTTGCCTGTACTGAACTTTCTCAACAAGCCCACCCTGGCCACTCTCTTTAATACTACAAACTACTCTGACTGCCTCCACTCCTAATGCCACTTGACGCTGCTTGATTCTCCCTTTTGTGATAATGCGTATTGTCTTCTCACACAGAATATGTTTAAGAAATTTATTAGGTCTATTGTTTACTGTAAATCTTTCTTCTCACTCCCATTGAAAGTCCCCAAGGGAAGAAGAGTTTTATATTGTTCATTGATGTATCTCAAACTTTAAGAAATGGTGCCCGGTATACAGCTTATGTTCAAAAAA
The DNA here is from genome assembly GCF_001458135.2 of Marmota marmota marmota. Lineage (NCBI taxonomy): Eukaryota > Metazoa > Chordata > Mammalia > Rodentia > Sciuridae > Marmota > Marmota marmota. Next base: position 14,860,144 of record NW_026000164.1, on the reverse strand, counting down.
TATTTATTGTATAAATGAGTGAATTAGTGATAGGTCATCATATATGTTAAAATGTATTCAAGTCCTTTGCTTCTCTTCTGCATCCTGAGTGTAATTCTCAAAAGGACACAACCATGTATCCCAGATAGCTGTTGAGGTAGAAAATTATGGCCCTCCTAGTCCATGTGAAAAAGTATACATAGTGTCTGTTTTTAAAAACAAAGTCTTTGATTTCTTTGGCATTGTACTCTTCATTTTGGTTCTAGAAAATTTTCTTGCCTGAAAGCCTTAGAACTGTAGACCTTCACAAAAAGCAGTTCCAGTAAAGACAGTAACTCTACAAATTCAAGTGCTAAGGGCCAGGTGTTAAGAAATTTCTTGGGTGAAGTTGGAAAATGAAGACATTTACAGGAATGTAAGTGTAAATGTACTTGAAGGCTTTCTGTAAAGAAACTCTTGAGACATCTGGTGGCACACACCTGTAATCCTCGCAGCTTGGAGGCCTGAGGTAGGAGGACTGAAAGTTCGAGGCCAGCCTCAGCAATTTAGCAAGGTCCTAAACAACTTAGTTGAGATTCTGTCTCAAAATAAAAATAACAAGTGTTGAAGGGTTTCGGGTATGGCTCAGTGAAGAAGTCTACTGGTACTAAAAAAATGTATTCAAATTACTAATAGTAACTTTGGAAATACATTGTTGTATTTTTCTTTATCAGGCACAAGAGTCTTACTTTTTTCCCCTTTGTGCAGAAAGGTAAATATTTATTTATGATGGTGCCGGGATTGGATCTAGGACCTTGTGCATATTAAGCAAGTGCTGTACCACTGAGCTATACCTGTAGCCCCAAGAAACTTATATTTGATAAGTGTAAGAATATAAGCAAAAGCTGTGAATTAATTCTCTTGTCTTTATATAAGATCAGCCTCTTCTAGAGGAAAAGGGTTAATGTGGGGAAGCCCACCTTCAAACCCACTACACAAAGCCCAGGATGCTGGGTACTGGTGGCCTAATTTCCAGTTGTACCCCAGCTTGTATCTCAAGTTACAATCTTCAGCAATCAGTTTGGCTTTTTGGGTCTGAGATAGTTTCTTTATCTCTAATATTCTTTGACTTTACAATTTGTCTCAGTTATGTTTATGTTGTTTTGAAAAAAAATTCTATTCTTGATTTCATTAACCTGCAAAGCCAAGAAGTTCCTTATGACTAAAGGTCACTTATGATATTCAAGCTATTTTTCTTCCTTGAGTGGAATGTCAGTATCTGCCTTGGAACTTTCTTTGTCTATCATTCAGGAATTTTAGTGGGTGTATTTTGTTTGATTAAAGGTAAGAGCAACATGGCTGTCATTTTTATCCTTAGCAATCTGAGGAAAATTGATTTGTGTTGTTGACTTTAGAGTCAGCTGCATGAATAATTAGCGTCCTGTATTCCTTAGATATCCATCATCTCTTATCAATAAGCTGGAGACAGTGCCATCAAAATTTGATATTTGGAGACTGCTATGAAGGTGGCTTATATTTTCTGTATCAAACTGTTAACTCTTATCTATTATCTCTATGGGGAAGAGTCTCCCTTTTTACCAACATGAGCCAGCACACTGCAAAATGCTGAGAGTATTTATTGAATGAATGAATGATCAAATGAATGAATGAAGAAATGAATTTTATTTGGGTACCATAGCACAGAGATTATTTAGACCCTGGGCACCTTTACAACTAGAGAGAGAGAGAATTCTAAGGGGAAAATGTACTAATTAGGCAAAGATTCAACATACTTCAGGGAAGGGCTCAGTTATCAGCCAAGCGGGTAGGACATTTAACTACTAGACAGGGACAGAGCAAGCCTAGTCTCTAGGCTAGGTTGGCTGAGCTGTTGTCTTAGAGATTCTTAAATTGACAGGGTTTTGGGTGGAATGGTTGAGATTCATTTGGTAACAGAAATCTTTCTCTCTTTTTTCCCTCTTAACACTTTTCTCTTTTTTTTAAAAATTTTTTATTGTTGGCTGTTCAAAACATTACATAGTTCTTGATATATCATATTTCACACTTTGATTCAAGTGGGTTATGAGCTCCCATTTTTACCCCATATACAGATTGCAGAATCACATCAGTTACACATCCATTGATTTACATATTGCCATACTAGTGTCTGTTGTGTTCTGCTGCCTTTCCTATCTCTTTTTCATTTGCATTTTCATATACTCTGGCAACTTTATACTTGGAGATTTATATTTGTGTTTTGTTCCTTAATTTTCAGTTTCTTAAAGCTGATTTTCACACAATCATTCTCATTACATTTAAAAAAATTATACCCAATCTAGTTTTTCAACCCAATTTACCTCTTGGAGAGATTGCCAGAAACACTGTAGGAGGCTTTATTTGTCTTTTCTCTCCGGCATGCTGCTAGTGCCTAGAACATAGAAAACAGTCAATAGCTTCTTCAACACTGCATCTTATGAATACATTCAAGCATTTAAGGTTGATCATAGCTTCAAAGGCATTCTCAACGCTAATATGTATATTTCAGAACATTCACTTAAAGTGTTCTTTGGAAAACCTTTTTTAAATTAATTTTTACTGGAAAATTATAAAAATTGAAAAACAATATTAACTATTGAATTTTTAAACAACTCTAAACAGTGGTACTTCTAAACTTCAGATGCCCCCCCCCCCCCATTTATTTTGGCTGTACTGGTTTTATTATAATTCAAGTGATTTTATTTTCTGATTTTATTGTATTAAGAACCGAAAAAATACTTTTATTTCATGGTTTTTGCATATTGAATTTTTCCCATAGTATGTCTCCAAGCCCTCATTTTTATTATGTTAAATCTAAGATTCCATATCTAAACACATTTCCATAGGTATTTTTGCAGATTCATAGTGTGTTTTATGTTATTAAAAGCATAGTTTATTAAACCTTGTATGCCTTTATTGAAAAATTTCAGCAAATGAAATACTTCATAACAGTTTTTAGTGTCTTCCATTTTATTTTCTTCATGTGTAATTACCATAAGATTCACAATGTATTATAAATTTCTATATTGTTTTTCAGAATACTTAGGCTGCTTTTTTTTTCTCCAATTCAGAAATTGAGGTTGTGTCTGGCTGTCTTATTTTGAGCATTTATTATAATTTTTAAAATTTATGGTTTCAACAAAGATTGACATGCTGTGACATCATTTCCTTTAATTTTATTTTCATCTAAGTTGGAACATTTTAATTGAATGTACATTGGAATAGATTATTATTTTCTCTTTATTTCTTGAACATGTAGTATTTATTTTATTTTTTATTCTTTTTTCATCTGGAGAGTCTTTCAGCTTTTTTGTGATTTACATCTTTTAAAATTTATTTTATACAAGGAGAATTTTATTCAATCATTGGACGTTGGGTTATAAAACATATAGTTATAAAAGTAAATTATGTTCATGGGAATCAAAATTCAAGCAGTGCTGGAAGATGAAAATCAAAATTAAAAATCTTTTGCCCCAATCCCCAATTCTCATTCTCATACCTCATCTCTGTTTTGGATTATTTGAGGTTACCTCTGTAACAATAAATTATATGTATATGACATTTGTTGATTTACCAAATTTAAATATCATCTATTGACTTCCTTATTCTTCTTAAAAGAAAATGAATTTAGATTAAGTGGGACTTTGATATTTTCCTTTCTTTCATTTTTTTCTTTTCCGAACTTACATATATGCTGCTAAACAGCATACTAAACAGGAACTTCTTTGGTTGATCTATGACTTTAGACAATATAATTTTCCTCCCCACTATTATAGAAGAAATTAGCACTCCTGGCTCATTTTTACATTGTCCCTCATAATTTACTGACTTCCAGATGGTGTACTGTTTACATTTTCAATAATAAAGCCATTTTTATTCTTTTTTAAAATTATAAGCCTTTCATGCTTTGGTGACTTTAAAAATAAAAAACCAAAATGTATTTATGATATTTTAATTATATAAGCATTATTCACTGCAAAAACTAAGAACTGTTATTGAACCTAAAAACTAAACCCAAGTCTCTTCAGGGAAAATGTTTTTAGCATCAAAGGCAAAAAAATCAACTCCCATCTTTTAAGTGTATCAAATGACCAAAATTATAATGTACTTTGGTAATGTCCCTGGTTGAACTGTGAATTCCTTACATAGCTTTTTGTTTAGCCTACACTTTCTAATATCTTACCCCCTCCCCCTTAGATTATATGCCCTCTCTTTACTGAATTTTTGTGCTTTGTTAAAGAAGCCTAATATATGAACTTAATGTGTGTCATTTTTAACTCTTATTAGATTTATGTATTTATCAGGTGTGTTATCATTCTGGATTTAAACATCTAGCATGTGAAGTTTCTAGTGAAAAGCTTTATGCATATCTGTTTTGGTCTTTGTAGCTAGCCTCTTTTCAGTTACTATTTTATACTTGTTTTCAATTTTTATCTTTGGAAAAATTTTAAGCATACAAAGTAGAAAGGATGATAATATAAATCAATAAAAACTCATTACCCAGACTGAAAAATTATGTATGTTTTCACAATATTATTTACTTTATACCTTCATTTACTTTGCCAAAGTATTTTAGGGTTAATTTTAGAAATTATTTACTCTTACATAAATTTAAATACATTAAATAACATAGAAGCAGTATTTTACAACTAAAATGTCATTATCATAATTGATAAAAATCAACAATAATTATTTGGTATCATTTAATAATGTGCCTTCAATCAAAGCTCCCCAATTTCCTCAAAAAAAAATCTCTTCTTACATATTTTTTTGTATATATATCCTCAGGATTCATGCAAGATTTATATATTCCATTTGGTTGCTATGTCTCTCGAGGCTCTTTTAATCTAAAATGGTCTTCATTCTCTCTTTTTAATTTATTGCAAAGATTGGATCACTTGTCTTGGACAATATCCCATGTTTTGGATTTTCCTGTACCTTTTTGGTGATGTCATTTAACTTGTTCCCTTTTGTCTTGATTTCTTGTAAGTGGAGGTTAGCTATAGAAGCTTGGTGATATTTAGGTTTACCTGAGCTTTATGTGTGATATCATAAGAAGCTTACTATGTGTTGTTGTACTTTCATGGCTACTTTTGCTATAAAAAGATAGAAAACAGAACAAAACATACTTTATTTGCCAAAAAGCTAATTCAAAGCAAATGGAATTGCTGTTTTGATTGTGACATGGCTGGTTGCCTTGACTTTCTCTGGAGATAGTGTAATTTGATGGTAGTCAGTGAAGCTGAGTTTGAATCTTAGCTCCTCACAGGTTTCTCCCCTAGCAGATCTTATTGGCTCTCATGTCAGAGTACATTCTGACTTCAGCCCTTTCCCCCTGTTACCTTAGAAACCCATTGTTATCTTTTGCTTGGATGAGCAGAACAGACTCTCCCTTGGTATTCCCATTCTCATTTTCACCCCTATATACTGTTATCTATATGCCATCCAGAACTTTTCCTTTCTTTCTGTTATTTATTTATTTTTTTAAGGGCACAAGGCTTTCCACATCCCTCTCCTGCTCCAAATCCTAGAGTGGCTTTCAAATTCCCTTAGAGTAAAGCTAAAGTCCTTACAAGAGCCCAGAAGATCCTTCTTGTTCCTGACCACCTGTTCAATCCCTCCCGTAGCCCTGCTTTTCTCAGTCTGCTTCACTTGGATCAAATACTCTCCTACTCAGACCTTCCATGACTCCTCCACAATAGTGCATTATGGTGAACTGAATTACTGTTCACCAAGACCTACTTCCTCTTCCTGAAGGAGGGTTATGATTCTCAGCCCTACTGAAGTCAGTTTTGGTCATTTGTTCTCCCTTGGCCAATGAAATGGGAATGAAAGTAATATATAGTGCAACCCTGAAGAACTTCAAGGACCAATACCTCTTTTTGTCACATTCTCTTTCCCTCTGTCACTGTGACAGGTACTGTTTCAGATGATTCCTGCTTCATGTGTCTGGGTGCCAGAATGAGATAGCCACTATGAATCAAGTCTCATCAACCTGTGAGCTACAAACCACCAAGATTTTGGAGTTATTTGTTACCAGGACATGGGCTTCTGTATCACTGAATCCGGGTGTCAGGGTGATCAGCTGTTAGAAAGTAGACTTGTGTTTATTATTGCTGAATATTATCATTCTCAATGAGAACCAGAGAGAGTGGGAGATAGAGACAGGAGCAGGGAGGGCAGGGGATGATAAAATACCTGACATCTCTCCACATCCTGATCTTTCAGAATTCCATATTTCAGCGAAAGGAACTGAGCTTTCTTTTACACTGAGAGAGCATAAATCACAAAAATGTTTCCTTGGGGAAAATTATTAATCAAATAATTGCAAAAGAATGTTTAAAAACTGAGATGAAATACAACAGAAATATGCTCTAGCTAGGAGGTTCATGTAGGCTTTTTGTTAAGAAGTTATGTTTGATCTGAGATTTGATGGACTTATAAGGACCAGCTAGGTAAAGAAGGGCAGGTGGAATGTTCCAAAGGCCTGATGAGTGGTGCGAGTGCCCGTAGCACTTGTAATCCCAGTAGTCCCCTTTTGTTGCTGGGCATTTGTACCGATAATAGAACTCAAAGAAGGCTCTTCTGATTTGAGTCAAGATAGCAAAGGGGAGAGAAAAAACACCCGACCAAGAGGCAAGAGTCAAGTTATGTGTGGACTTGAAGTTCAAAGACCTTTATCCTAAGAACCAAGGGGAACCATGATTTTGAGACCATCCTGCCTTCTGTTTGGAGAATGGGTAGAAGAGGGTGGTTCAAACTAACTAGCTCTCCATTATTAAAAGTGAGGTCTTCTAGGTTGAATTCTTTACCCAGACACTTATTCTTTCTGTTGCTCTTCTTTCTTTTGGCTACATTTCCATCTGCGACCATTGTCCTTTGTTCCTCATGAAATAACTTTCTTTACTGTTTCTTACAGAGCAAGTCTGATGCTACAAACTCTCTCGGATGTTCTTGGTCTGAGAGTCTTTACCTTGCTTTAATTTTAAATGAGTTTTTCCACTGGTTCTAGAATGCAAGTTTTACTTTCTTTTCCTTTTCTCTATGGGCATGACATTCCATTGTCTTCTGTTTTGCATGCTTCCCTATGAAATATCTGTTGTCATTTTAACTTTAAAATGACAGTCACCCCCCATGCTTTAATTTTTTTTTCTTCAGCATTTGTTTTAAGCAATTTGATGTAGATGATGGTCCTTTCTGGTGTTGTATTTCTTTTGCTTGAGATTTACCAAGCTTCTTGGACATGTAGGTTATGTTTTCATCAAATTTAGAAAAGTAAAAAGTGGTCATTATTTCTCTATTTTTTTTCTGTTACTCACCCCTTATGTGGAACTCCAGTTCATGTGCTGTATTGTTTAATATTGTCTCACAGCTCAACATTTCTTTTTAGTCTTTTTTTCTCTCTGTTTCATTTTGGTCTCCTTCCACCATCTTTAAGTACCTGATTTTTCTTTTCCAATAACTGCTGTTAAACTTATTCTGCATATTTTTATTTTAGTTACTGTATTTTTCCTCTAGAGGAAAAATTTGGGGCTTTCTTGTATCTTTTATTTATTTTTGTTATTTGTTATATTGAATTTCTACACTGTTGATTTATTTATAAGTTTTATAATAACTAGTTAAAGTCTTTCTTTATTATACACATCCTCTGTGACCTTTAGGGTAGATGATTTCCACCCAACGTTTTGTTTACATTTCCTGTTTACTTGCATGCCTGGAAATTTTAATCTGATGCTGAATATTGTGTGGATTTTACATTGTTGAGTTGTAGGGTTTATGATATTTCTTTGAAAGTATTAGATTTTATTCTGGCAAATGGTTAAGCAACTCATGGATAGTCTTGATCCTTTGGAGGTTTGATTTAAGCTTTGATAGGGAAGCTTCAGAGCAACCTCTATCCTGGAATTAATTAAGCCCAACAATTAAGGCATAATCTTTCTTAGGCTTCTACCGATGTTCCAAGTATTACACTTTGTCAAGAGAGATCACAAATCATTCTGAAAGCTGCATGAGCTCTGGAATTCTTCAGCCCAATGCTTTTTGGTGGCTTTTCTCTGATCCCAGGAATTTTCTTCTCATACATACACTGATCTGTATATAACCAAATACTTGGAGAGACTCCTCTTCCTCTTCAGAGTGTCACAACTCTCTCTCTTTCCCTGTATCTTCCTCTTCTTTCATTCTGTTTTGCAAATTCTGGCTACTGTGACACTCTTAAACTCTGATTTCTGTCTAGAATACAGTGAGCAAATGGGTCTCTGTTTTGTTCCTATCTCTGAGCTGTGGCCTCTGCCTCCAGCAAGTTTGGAAATTGTAGGGCTCACCTCTTTCAACCATCACAGTCCTGAGCTTCCTGTTGTCCAATGTCTGAAACATTATTTTATGTGTTTTTTTTTGTCTGATTGGTTTGTGACTGGAAAGCAATTACTGTCACAGTTTATTCTTCAGGGTAGAAGTGGAATATATTGTACTTTTATGTCTCTGAATAAGGCTGGCTCTTTTTCCTTGAAGAATTAAAACCTGGGAGACAAGTTTCCATTATGGAATAGAAATTCATATTTGTTCTAATTAGTGCTTTGTGGCAGGTAACTTGGGATGGGTTGCATTTTTTTATTTGGCTTGTGAGTACTCAGGCTTGTTGATCGAATTTTTAGAGAACCCTGGATTTGGGTGGCACTGTCAGGTAGAGAATGGTGGGATTGCATTGTTGAAAAAAGCCTACTGTAGATCAGGGAAGGAGTACTGTATGGATGCAGCTGGATGATACCAGAGTGGGAGGCGGGGCGTCTGAACCATTGGCTACACAAGTCAGTCCAACTTTGATTCACCTTGTTTATCTTTACATATTTTTTTAACTTTAGACTCTCTTTTTTATTTCAAAGTCTATATTCCCCATTCCTTACCCCATCTGTTCCTTTTATTACTTGGTAAAGGAACCAACTTGGGTCTTCAGATTTTGAATGACAAGTTTATAATCATTAGATATGAAAACCTAATTGAAGTAAGGAGTGGATTGACAGGGATATTAACCACACTATCAGGAGCCAGTCACTTACAGAATAATTGTTTAGGATTTGTGACGTGGTTGGCCATCTCCTGGGAGCTGTGACACAGAAGAAAACTGGACATAGTGCCTGCTATCCATAGCTGACATTCTAGTGTAGGCTGAAGGACACTAAAGGAAATGAATAAATACCTAAGACAATCTCATCTTGGATCTAAAGGAAATAACACTGGACTTTGACTGTTACATCCCAGTAACTAATTTAGATTGAGTGGTCTAAGAAAGGTAAAAATAGTGTAAGAGATATTTGAATAAGTATAACTCATGAAATAATCAAAATGTAAATTTGTTTTTGCCACCTGCTATTGTTAGAAAATTGTATTTTGTGAGAGTATTCTTTCCTTGATTCTGTATAAAATTTTGGGCAGGTTGAATGATTTTCTGGTTGTCTCTTAGGGTTAGTCACAAACATAGTCTCAATGCTATAAATAGAATATCTACCTTAGATATTAACCCACTTTACATGTTAATTCAGGCCCCTTCTCAAATGTTCACTTTTCTCTTTTCATGCCAGGCCTTCAGAGAAGAGGTGTAGTGATAGTGGTAGTTATTGACTTTTGCTCTGTTTATTCATCTCCCTCACCAGGTACAGCTATTGCTTTGCTCTCAACCTGTGTCAAAGGAGATGGAGGTATAGCAATGGGAAGAGATAAAGACACAGGGCAGTCTGGATTTTTGCTTGTTGGTGCTGGTACATGATTAAACTCACCACAATGCAATGAAATACTATGCAGCCTTAAGCAAAGAAGGAACTTTTCAACATTGACAACACAGCTGAAATGTGAGGACGTTTTGGAAGTGAAATAAGTGTGTCATAGAAAGACAAATAAAAAATTCTTCCAATTATATGATATATCTAAAATAGTCAACTTCTTAGAATCAAAGAATAGAATGGCACTTCCAGGGACTGAAAGAGGAGGACATGGGGAGTTGGTAGTTAATGGGTATTAAGTTTCAGCTAGGCAAGATGAATAAACTCTAGAGATCTGCTTTGCAAAAATTCTATCTATAGTAAACAATAACATATTGTACACTTAAAATTTGTTAAGAGGGGCTGGGCTTGATGGCACATTCCTGTAATCCCAGCGGTTTGGGAGGCTGAGGCAGAAGGATTTTGAGTTCAAAGCTAGCCTCTGTAACTGTAAGGCACTAAGCAACTCAGTGAGACCCTGTCACTAAAAAAAAAAAAAAAAAAAAAAAATTACAAAAGAAGGGCTGGGAATGTGGCTTAATGGTCAAGTGCCCCTGAGTTCAATCCCTGGTACTCTCCCTAAAAAAATTCACTAAGAAGGAGATTTGAGGTTAAATGTTCTTATCACAATAAATAGAAATAAAAAAAATGCTAACCATCCCCTGCATGGTGTTATGGCTTTTCAGTGGTTTCTTGCTGGACACCTCTGACTCCCATGCTGAGTGATGTTCAGAATCTCTCTGCCTCTCATAGGCTGCCTCTGTCTCCTTCAAGGACCACTTCTAGTTCATGGGCAACTTTTGCACAGTAAACTCTGAGAGAGGGAGGTAAAGTGACTCAGTAGCTCTGTTCTCACTCTGCCACCCAGGGACTTAGTATACTCATCTCTTGCCTCAGAGATTTCTCAGGTAGGAATCATACTGGGTCCACTAGCACCTATGTAAGGGGTCAATAAGAAGGCCTCCCGGTAGACTTGACGCTAAGAGTCAAGGGTACCTCTCCTCTCCATCCCCAAAGGGAGGAATGAGATGCCCAAAGAGAATCTGCTCACAAAACCTGCTTTTTCCAATATCTTATTTGGATCATTTTACATTTTCAAGGTAAATAAAATGTTCAAGAGGTGCACATCTATTTCTCAAAATTTCTTAAAATACTGGTACTTTGATCTGATATTCTTACTTGGTATTTCATCTCTTCTCTATCATATTTTCCCTGTCAAAATCTTAACGATCACCCCATTACATTATTTAATGCTTATTGAACACTCACAATGACTTAGTCACTGTCTTATGTGCTTTACACACATTATCTCATGCAATTCTTGGAACTGTTATACTATGAATTACTATTAAGATTCTATTTAAAAGACGTTAGAAGCAAGGCTCAGAGAGGTTAAGTGACTTGTTCAGGAATGCTCAGCTAGTAAATGGCAAAGCTAGAATTTAAACCCAGGGACTCTGGCTCTAGAGCCCAGGACATGCACTGTCTCCTGGGCTAGGAAGGCCTATCCACCTAACTCCTTTTGAGCTAAGAGGCGAATGGCCAGTAAATGCCAGAATTGCAAATATCTTGGGGTAGAATGTTCTTGGTTTCAAGATGTAGACATGAACTGCTTTTTCCTCTTGCAGTTCTTTAGCCCGTCACTTCTTGTTTCTGCCTTTAGTTGGTGCTTGATCCTCTCTTCTAATGAGCTGAGACTCGGCTGACATTTTGATATCTCTTTTTTGGCTATTCAACTAATGTCATCTTTTACATGGGACAAGAGTTTGAGACAACTTTTGGGTGATAAAATCAATCTTTAGATGACTGCAGATTTTTCTTAGAGGATGGGAAAGAAATCAGCCAACTTAGATATGTTGAATTTTAGCAATTCATTATGGAGAAAGTATTCATGTATATTTCTAGCTAAAATTTGTTAAATGTACAAATGAAAAAAATCACCCTACCTCATTAGTCCCTTTAAGTTCTGCTGAGAAATACCATCACAGAGGCAGCTGACATAGTGAAGACAAAGTGCGATGGTGGCCTTTCACCAGCACAGAGCTGGTCCTTTGTTTCCTTAGCTTATCAGTTATACTGGACTGCACATCCATCGATTTGGAAATGATATCCTGGCAGCTGGAGTAAATAAATCCCCTGACTGGTACTAAGTCCACGTATGCTAACAAAATTAGTCAAAGTTGGTACAAGTCAGGGAAGAAGTAAAGTAGGCTCTCCTAATACTGTAAACCTGGAACCAGAATAATTAATTCATGGTACAATCTACCTGATGCTGTTTCTGTAATCTCCTTCTGATGTATGAGGAACTATGTACAAAGGGCATGTAGGGGAGTTTTGGGCCAGAATTCCCCTGTTTATTCTCCCGGGCACCACATTTTCTGGCAGCAAGAAATAAATAGCTTCTTATTTTAAATATGGGCTGTCTCAGGTGAGTGAACAGTTAAGTTTCTTGACATGGGTTTGCAAGAATAAAAAGCTTATTTTTCTGCCTGTCCCTGATAACAAGTGATGTTCTAGAAGAAAATAACATTAGTTTGTGACTTAAGGTCTGTTTATCACACAGTCTTGTATATAGTGGCAGCAACTTAATAACTTTATATTTAATCTGTTCTACTAATATTCTTTCCTTCTAACAAAATGACCCTGGAACTTTATGTAACAGATAATGGCTTGTCAGTTTTGATTTCCACTTAATCTAGAGGAAAAGTCTTTCTGATAGTGTCTTAAATGCCAGTAGATATAACTTTGGTCAACACTTTATCACTGAAATTCATTAGAAGCTAGCAATTACCCATTTTTGTAAAATTTTAAAGAACATTATAAAGCACTTTCTTATCTCCGTAATGCCAAGTATTTCTCTATCCATATTCTGTTCATCCTAGAAGAATTTTATTCTCTCTATCTCTATTTCTTGTCATGCTAAGTAATTATTTAATAGGACTTTTAGTTTTATGTGTAAATCATCTCTCTTTAGCTCTGATGAATTTTTATTCTCTCCATAAACTACCTCTTCGCTTGATTTACTCAAAGAGATCAATAAAATAGGATCTGAGTTCTCTCCATAATTGACAATGCTTCATTTCTTTTAGAGCTGAGCTGACTCAACATTAGACCTAAGTCTTATCTAGTTGACAAGTGCAAGATGGATGAAAAATCATTGAGTCGCCATTATTCTCAAGGCAGCTCTATTATTGCCATGTGAAAAATATAGAAAGGAAGATCTGTGATGTTGAGACAGATAAAATATTATGGCTCTTATGGAGATGACTTTACCTACATGTAGCTCCTGAAGTGGTTTTGTAAGGGGAATGAGTGTTGGTTTGATGCATTTGGGGAAACTTGATAGAAGGTGTCAGTGAGAAAAGTAGGCTGGGAAGAGAACTAGTCACAAAAGACAGTCCTGAGAGGGAAGTTAGTCTGTCTAGTACTATAAGAATTCCGGCGGGTTGGGGTAATCATTGCTTCTGAGAAGACTAATCCTATAAAGTAGGACCTGGTAAGGAGGAAATTCAAAACTGGCCAGTGTAAGGGGATCTTTTACTCATTCCCATCTGTTGAGGTGGTGCCTGAGAAGCCTGGAGAGAAAAGTGATTTTTGAAAGGAAGAATGGTAGACATGGTCTGAGCAGGGTATATAGACTTTCAGTTGCTTGTGATTTAGGTCCTGGAACAAGGAGGACAGACTAGAGTGTTAGGGAGTTAACGTGAAAGCCTAGATTTTTGATCCATATGACATAGTGTGATGGAAAGACTTTTGTGCTCAATTCATGGCTCCATGAGTATGAGGGTGTCCCATGTATGGTGGTTAAAAGAAGTAAGCCTTCAAGCCCGACCTAGTAGATCTCAATTTTTAGGCAACTTAGAAAATATAGCAGATCACAATAAGTAATTAAAATCATCTATAACCTTGGACCAAGGATTAACTGCTTTTAACAATTTATGCTGCTACCAATTTGTTTGTCTGCCCATTCATGTATCTTTAATGTTTGGGATTAGACAGATCCTCAAAAACTATTTTAAGGTGACAATTTTCATGTCATATATTCCTGAAAAGCATATTTAAAGTGAATGATAATATTTCATTATAGAGCCATAAACTGATTTATCTCTGTAATGTTGTGCACTTATAATGGTAAAAAATAAATAGATGAAAGGAAACAATTGAAAGTATTGCCAACATCCAGGACAGTGCCTGACACAAAGTAGACACTTGATAAACATTAATGACATTGAAGGTTCCAATCCATGAGCATGGTGTGTTTCTCCATTTATTTAGGTTAACCTCATGAGTGTTTTGTGATTTTCAGCATACAGGTTGTTTTGCTACGTATTTCATTTTTTTAAAAATGAATGTGAATCGAATTATGTTTTAGATTTTAATTTCTGCAAGTTCATTGTTAAGGTAGAAATGCGATTGAATGTTTTATGTTGGTTTTGTACCCCATGATTTTGCTGAACTAATTTATCCTAAGACTTTTTTGGTATATTTCTGGATTTTATATTGACAACTATACCATCTACAGAGGATTTATTCTTTCTTTCCAAACTGTATGCCTTCTGCAATAGCTTTTAAGCTAGATAAGTTTACTACTTTTTTCTAACATTAGTTATTTTTGAAGATATCAGTTCAGTAGTCTTGTAGACTATACTACAGTCTGGGCCTATTTTGTTGTTTGTTTCTTTGTGGTGCCATTCACCATGTTTCTCCAATTGTGCATTTCTTGTAAATTGTAGGTCAAGTCTGGAGGCATGAGTAGACTTAAATAGTTTTTGCAATAGTATTTCCTAGGTGATGCTGTGCACTTCTTGTTGCATGAAATGAGCAGACTTGAAATATCATGTTGTTTCTTTATCAGTGATGCTAAGTTTGATCACTTGGTTAAGGAGTGGGTTGCCAGAACTCTCTGTTAGTAAAGGTGCATTATTGCTTTAGTTAGTAATTTCTGGCACAGTTCTTTGGAGATGTGAGATAGCCTATTCCCTCATAATTCTTTCTATAATGGTTTAGTATGCATTGATAATGTCTGTGTCAACTATTTCTCTCATTTTGCTGTAAGAGTTTAGGAACATGATAGGAACAAAACAATGGCCAGCCAATGGAAATTGACTGTGGCCCTTGATATGGATATGGTGGGAAAAATAACCTTTTAAATACCTAAGTTATGGGCCAATTTAAGGCTTAAATCCCTTGAATAGGAGAGCAAAGATGGCCAAGCTTAGCATGGAGAGACCACTGGGGAATGAAGAAAAAAGAATATTGTATTCACAAAATACTAGACTATCTTTTGTTTCATTTCCTAAAATCTTTCTTTGAGTCAATAAACATTTATTGAAAGATCAAATATATGCATGTAGTTAGGCCCTAAATATATGAAAGCAAAACTATATTCTCTATGTTCAGTTGGTTCACTGTCCATGGGAGAGACAGACAGATAACCTCTAGGTAGCCACAGGTGTTGATAGGAGGCTTTGGAAGCACTGATGTAGACATCTGATCTAGACTGTGTGTGTAGAGGAGGGTGGGTGTAGGGTGAGGGTGGGTGAGTATGTTCATATTTGTGTCAGAAAGATTCCTAGAGGAACTGAACCCTGTGTGAAGTCTTAGATGTTTTAGGGAGTTGGTATGAGGTTGGGGAATCCTTGGTTTAGGCTTCGAGTATTAGGATGCATATTGGAAAGCAGGGCCACTGGATGGATTTTCCATGTCCTCAAGGAGTTATCTGAGACCTCTCTTTTTAAAAATTTTTTCTTCTTGTGCATTAGACAGTGTGTTCCAATATTTAATTTTTGTTTGTTTGCATGGAAGGCAGATAACATCAGCATCAACATTATAGAGATCTGCGCACTTAGTTTAGAATTCCTTATAACGCATAAAATGTTGTATCTTTACCTACAGCCTGGGCTATCAGCTGCAGTGACCCTTGTTGCCAAAGTTCTCTGTGTTTTATAGTGGGTTACAATGAATTGCTCAGTGCTATCCAACCTGCTTCGTTTCACCCCTTTTAAGGTCAAAATTCATAGGCTGGTGACAGATTCTGTTATGATCTAGTATAACATCTCCTGGGAAATGATTATTGCTGCAAGCTTTTTAAGACCATCCATCAGTGAAGGAGTGGTTCCCAAATCTTTTCTGTTTTCTCTCTTTGAATGCACACAAGGACTTCTGCATGCTGCTTTCAGTAATGTCTCTCATGCAGTGAGTCTCCAAAGGAATGAGATGTGAGGCCTGTGGAGCTTAGAAGAGATTTGCAGGAGATGTATAAACAACTTTCCCACCTCCACAACCTGGCCAACACATAAGCCCTGGGAATCTGTGCACTAAATCACCCAATTTACCCCAAACAGAAGCAGCTCCAACTGGACTAGCATAAACAGGTTTTCACACTTAAAAATGAAAACAATTTGTTTCAATTAGATTCAACCAACATTTCTTGAATGCTTAGTGCAAGAAGTATAGTTCCAGGTGAGAATGGCTAAGAAGATATGGTTTCTTCCCTAAGGAGACTTCTAATTTGGAGGAGAGCAGGTATATTCAGTTATATACTTGGGGAAAAAAATTAATTATTTCAGTTAATTTGGGGTTGGGGAATGACATATTTTGTCTAGGCAAGTGCTTAGAGCAGAGGAGATGCAGCCTTAACTGTCAAGGAGGTTGGTTGGGGGGAGTGGGATTCCATGTGTTCTGGGCTCCTGTGGGGTGCTGAATCATCCAGGCCTAGACCAGGAAGGACAACATGTCATTATAGGCCCTTGTGGTTATAGGGGTTGGAACCAGGTGAGAAGATATAATTTTGTGATACAAAAGGCAAGGATTAATGGAATAAAGTGTTCCTTGGAAGGTGGTTAGAAGTCATTAGGAACTATGAGGTCAGGTACTCAACAGACTCCAGGAGAGGCTCTTTGCTGACAGGCAGGAAGCTTGATATGTGGTACCTGTTTAGAGACAGCCAGAGCTTCTGACTTTCTTCAATTTTCCTGCAGTCGCAGGGAATGGACAGGTTAGTGTCACAGGCAAAAGAGTGGTAGGACTGCAGTTGACCAACCAGGGTGAATAAGACAGCAGGAACTAATTCCTGCACTTTGCCGACTGGCATAGAGATCAGGGCAAGCCATTGATAAGTGCTGAGCTCAGTAGTAGCCCGAGAAAAATGGCCTCTTGGCGCCATATTATTCTGTCTGGGGAGGAAACAAATCAACACGTCATGGCCCACTGTTATGAATCTGTGTAGCATCTTGGAAGGGAGAATCGGTGCCATCAAACCTCAATACAACTGCTTTAAAGTATTGGCTAGAGTTTTACCACAAATTACATTGTCCTTAGATTTATGAGCTTTAAAGAACTGAGGTAACGGATATTGAACACTGGAAAAGAACCTTATCTTGATGAAGATGTGCTGACGCAGGACATATTTTTCCTTAAAGCTTTTCTTTAAAGCCTTTCCCTTCCCCTGAATCATACAAGTGTGAATAATTCATTGGTCTTGTCTTTTATTTCCTATTTCTATGATACTTACATAGTTCTTGTGAGGGACATGCACATAATCCATAGCTCAGCCCCTTTGCCTCCCTTGGGAGGGAGAGCTCAGCCATCTGACAAGTCTTAGGGAGCCATAGAATGGCCACAAGAGTGTGAGTTCTTCTTCTCACAGAGCCCAGGCAAATGTGTGTCCAGGAACAGTGGAGACCACAGTGTGGCTAAAGCTACTGATGTGTTTCCAAGAGGAAACGCTAATGGATGGCTTGCAGATAATTATGGGAATATCATTTTAAATCTTTTTCACTTATCGCAACAGATAGAATTGTCTCTTCAGTGCCCATTCCTGGTTCAGGGTGAGCAAGTCTAAGAGCAGGCTTCAGGCAGTGGGTATGTTGGATGTTATTCCAATGTAGTTGGGCATTCTGGCCCCTGCTTTACTTTATGGTGAATAAAGTATTTTAAGAAAAGTACTAGGCACAGGCTGAATCTGAACCCTACATGCTTGTTTAGGTATAAATGAGAAGAGTTGTTCTCTCCATTTTTAGAGTTTATAGGAAGGCAGAGGGACCACATTTATACACTTTTCCACTTGCGGGAGGACTTTGTCAGATTGTAAATACACAAAATTGTGTCAAACCAATTGAAATGTAGAAGGTACAATTAGCTAACTGATGCTCTGCTTATATAATTCCCCCCCCCTCTTCTGCCCCCAAATAAATATATAAAGGAGAACATAAAAGGAAAGGAAGAAAATCCTTAACCCAACCATTTCATTCTTGGAAGCAGCTCTATTTACCCCACTGAATTAGTAAAGCTTTATTATGCAAAAATGTATTCCAGTCAGAAGTACTTGGACATTCTTGGCAAAGCTACCTATCTGCAAGGTTAATTCACAGACGTTACTTTTTGTGAGAATAATTTAGATGGGGGGCGGTTGGCATCAGGGCCAATCTTGGGGGACTAGAGGTGTGACCTAGCTAGAAGTTTAAATTTATTCTTCATTGGGAAACAAGTGTCAGGGCATAAAATGGGGAATGAGGTGGATAAGACATTACTTGCTTGATAGGTCAGTGCATTTCACTGGTATTTTAGAATTCAGCATGAGAGAAGAGAGACTGCTTGGGGATAAGGGGAATAAGAGAGAGAGAGAGAGCCCTCGGGCTCTATCCTTAATTAGATGGTCCATAGGATGGTAATGTGGATCTACGAGCTATTTTTGATGACTTGAAAATCTAAGAGAAACTATACATTTATTCACAATATTGTTGCACAGACTAAAATGTCAAGTTTCTTTGCTTTGGGCTGGGATTATGTAAGTTCATTGTAATGAATTTATCTCTCTTCAGAGTTCTAACTATTGGCAGATATATTTGTTAAATTAGTGAAAAGGGAAAATGAATGATTACTTAATATGTTCATCTTTGAAAATCTTTCAAATCACAAAATCTTTCAAATCACAAAGTCTACAGAAGGAAATGATCAGAAGACTTTAGGTGGAAAAATAGTTGATAGTTACTGTCCTAGAGTAGAGGGATCCTTTCTGGCAGGTCTGATATATTTCTTTTGTACCATGGGGCCTCAGAAAAGCTCAATGATGATATAAATTTGATCTTTGTTCTAGTTATGAGACAAATAAATCCTAGTCTTTCTGAATAGACACATCTGATCCAAGCAAATACAAGAAAGGTCAGCTTAGTGGTGAGTCTAAGGTAGGTAATATTTACCATCCCTCAATAGAATTAAGTTTACAAGGGAAATTCTTTTTATAAGATTCAGGAGCTTCTTACCATTGGGCACACAAGATTCATGATTAGACAATTGCCCTTTCCTTTAAGAATGCTTGGTTTGGGAAATAGGTCCTTATGATGCCGTAGTCGGCCATTGGCTGGCTTCATCTTAGGACAGCAAGATGCCACTTGGAAAAATATCCCTCAGTCTTCTTATGTAGGGCAAAATCCAGTATTAGAAAATACAATAAACTTTTAGGGTAAACTCCTTCATCCCTCAAACCAAAAGTTTTCAACGTATATTTATGAATCGAAGACATTTTTTGGGGGAGGTGGGTACTGGGATTTGAACTCAGGGGCATTCTTGACCACTGAGCCCCATCCCCAGCCCTATGTTGTATTTTATTTAGAGACAGGGTCTCCCTAAGTTGCTTAGCACCTTGCTTTTGCTGAGGCTGGCTTTGAACTTGCAGTCCTCCTGCCTCAGCTTCCTGAGCTGCTAGTGAACCAAAGACTTGAAGATCTAAGTGCCTAGAAGAGTATATATTTATTTTATAGTAAAGTAAAATCAGTTTAGTGATTAAAACTTAAGGGTATTTTATGTTCAGTTCTTTCTAAATCTGATTTCAGAGAAGATAGGCAAGGTATTTATTGGCTGTTCTAAAGACTTTAAAAAGGGAAGGGAAGGAATCAAACTGAGAAAAGCCTGGAACAGGATGGCCTCACTGTTGGCCCTGAGGGGTCCTGTGTGTTTCTTCCATGTTCAAAGGCCAGTGGAGGCTGAGGAGAATGTAGGATCCATCACAGTTGGTGCAGGCAGGTGCAGCTTCTCTGAAAACTTCCGTTTCATTCTGAAAACTTCTGCTGCGAACATTTTTGTTCCTTTGTTCTTAGTGAAAAGTCATACAACAAACAATTTTCCCAAAATTACCCTGTCTCCTGGCATCACTTTGGCTTCCAATCAGGGGAGCCATCTTGGATTTATCTCGGGGACCACAGTGGATTCTGCAGATTGTCCTTCCCTGAACTCTGAGCTCTTGAGAGAGTTCTGTGCATGATAAAGCCATGGGCCACCTAATTCACAAGTTCTGCAGTTCCAGAGCCTGGCTTTACTAATGATTTCTGACTGCTTCTTTTTCTTTAAAAGGGCCAGGTTCTTATTTGTTTTCAACTTGGAACTATTTAAATATGGCAAAGGGATCCTTAAAAATAGTTATGAGGTATCCTCACCAAGGACATTTCTAGCATCCTGAGATAAGGGAGACTTGTCACCTCTGAGATAATTCTGACATCCCTTAACTATATTACAGATGCAGGAAAGTGTATCAGAAAGGGGTATATTGGATTCAATGACATTCATTACAAGGAAGAAAACAGAGATTAATCATTAAGCAAAAGCCATCAGTCAAAGGAAGAGTTTGGGGAAAAGATGATCTAACGAGAACTATGTGTGCTGGAAGAGAGGGGAGGATATAACAAAACGAAACAAAACAAAACAAAACAAAAAATTTTAAATTCCCTAGTGAAAGAGAAAAGAAATAGATTTCAAATTTTAAAAATTCTACTCTTCATTTCCCACCCACCCCTAATACAAGACCAGGGTTTGAAAGAAACTTTAATTAAGCTTGTTCTGAGAAACATCTGAGTCTCTTCATTCCAATTTCTTCTAGTGAGCTTTTGGGAGCACGAATATTGAACACTGTGTGTTCCTTTCATTGTCTTAGGGTATCTGAAAGGTGTTTCCCCATCCAGGCCCTGTCCCTCTTGGACTGAAGGCTCTTCAACTTTGCTGCAGGGATCCTGACCTCTGTGTTATGGTGAGAGTGCCAAACCCCTCTCCTCATACCAGGACTTGCCCTGTAGCCTCTCCAACTTTCATTTCCAAAGGTAGCCACTGTTAACTGGAAGTTCAATATATTTAGATTCAATTCTTTAATCCTGTATTTAATGCAATATTTATTTCTTGGGAGCAGTAAGAAAATGTAGGGTCATTGCAAAGATCCCAGGACTAAAACAAGAATTTAATTTCAGCACCTCATCTTTATGTACCTGGAGTGTTTTTTTCAGCATCCGATTAGGGTCTCAAGGTGTTATCATTATTAGCATGTAAATAATCGGAGGAAAAAATTTAAAAAGACATTCCCAAACATTTTCTATCCTTCTGCACATGGATAATTTAACAGCTAATTATTCAAAATCCAAGCTTCCTAGGGAGTAAAACCTCCGGGTTAAATAATTATTTTGCTACATTTGGATGGGGAAAGAGTTCAACAAATTAAATGATGAAGTCGATTTTCTGAGGTAATAAGATAATCTTCATCATTATCATTTATTGTGAAAAAAAAGGTAGCAAAAGAGAAGATTCGAGAAAGACCATAAACAATGAATAATTTGAGCTGAAAAATGATGCTATAGAGAAATGGAAATAATGGAGATTGGTTTGCTTTTGGAGAAGATGCGGAAGGATAACTACCATCTAGAAAGAGTTTTAATTTCATAAAACTGGACATTGCAAACATATTAAGATGAAAAGGGCTTAAGACAGGGAGAGTGGGGCTCTGCAGGACTTAAAGGGATCAAACACTGGGAGTCAGTGTTCAGGGAGGGCACTTATTTGATCTCTCTGGTGACCTTAAGGTAGGGACAACTATTTGTTCTGAATCATTTACCTATATAAGACAGAGACATGGATGAATGATTTTTAGAAGTTTCTTGAAGCTTAAAAATTTCCATTCTCCAATAGTTTAATAGGGTTTTCCTTTGAATTGCATTGTTATGTAAAGGACACTGACATTTCCTATCTTGTTTAGCAGGGTTGTCATCCCCAAAGTTCTCCTGTTGATAGATGATCTCAAGGTTAATTTTTCACTTCTCCTCCTCCTCCCTTAACACACCTGCATCTGGTACTTGATTGATCCTCTTTAAAAGGCCAAAATACTTAAAATACTGGGAAAGTTTCTCCTCCTATCCCAGGTACTGCTTTACATAGCCAAATTCCTATCTTTACAACAAATATTTAGGAGAGGCGTTATTAATTCTCCATGAGATACAGTATGAATGAAGAAATGGGGATAAAGAGGCTTGAGTAAGACAATTATAAGGGAAAGCGTGACTTTAAACTCCTTTCTAATCCAAACTTTGTTCCCTTTGAACTTGTCATAAAGTGAGAAACAAGTAGTAGCCATTGCTTTTCTTAATTCCTGAACTGTAACTTTGGGAAAGTATACTTCTTTCCTGACTTCTGAGTCCCTATTACTCTGGAGCCTGGTTCTTTTTTATTTTTTTTGACAAGGCTATATAGGCCCTATACAGTAGTGGAAGAATAGCTCATTTTTTTTAATCCTGTAAGATCTAGCTTGATTTAAGTCAACAAACTTTTTTGGTATGTGCCACCTGTTCATATTTTTCCCCAAAGAAGATTTGGTTCCCAAGAAGGAGACCTCTACGTTGACTTCCTAGTGTCCAGAGTGTATATACTTACTTTTGATTTATGCATTCCGTCCTGATCATCAGTTGTGGCCAGGGGGACTAATTGGAGTTACTTTGTGCACTTGACATGAGCCAAAGAAAATTGGTGTAAAGAATATAGTTTGATGTGGCTGTATCCCTGTAGTATGCTGTTTTTAAGTCCTTTGGTATAAACTAAGGAGTGGGATAGCTGGGTCAAATGGTGGTTCCAGTCCAAGTTTCCCAAGGAATCTCTATACTGCTTTCCATATTGGCTGTACCAATTTGCAGTCCCACCAGCAGTGTATGAGTGTGCCTGTTTCCCCACATCCTTGCCTACACTTATTGTTGTTTGTATTCTTAATAGCTGCCATTCTAACTGGAGTGAGATGAAATCTTAGAGTAGTTTTGATTGTGCATTTCTCTAATTGCTAGAGATGTTGAACATTTTTTTCATATATTTGTTGATTGATTATATATCCTCTTCTGAGAAGTGTCTGTTCAGTTTTTTTGCCCATTTATTGATTGGGTTATTTGTTTTTTTGGTGTTAAGGTTTTTGAGTGCTTTATATATCCTAGAGATTAGTGCTCTATCTGATGTGCTTGTGGTAAAGATTTGCTCCCATTCTGTAGGCTCTCTATTCACCTCTCTATTCTTTTGCTGAGAAGAAGCTTCTACAATTCACAATAGCTAAATTGTGGAACCAACCAAGATGCCCTTCAGTAGATGAGCATATAGGGAAACTTTGGTATATATACACAATGGAATATTACTCAGCATTAAAAGAGAATAAAATCATGGTGTTTGCAGGTAAATGGATGGAGCTGGAGAATATAATGCTAAGTGAAGTAAGCCAATCCCAAAAAACCAAAGGCTGAATGTTTTCTTTGATATGAGGATGCTGACTCATAATGGGGATTGGGCAGTGAGCATGAGAGGAATGGAGGAACTTTAGATAGGGAAAAGGGGAGGGAGAAGAAGGGAGGGGGCATGGGGGTAGGAAAGACAGTAGAATGATTTGGACATCATTACCCTAAGTGCATGTATGAATGTGTGAATGGTGTGAAAATACTTTGTGTACAACCAGAGACTTGAAAAATTGTGCTCTATATGTGTAATATGAAATGAATTGCATTCTGCCATTATATATAACAAATTAGAACAAATAAATAGTTTAATAAAAAATTGTATATATAAAAAAAGAATACAGCTTGAATTGCCATTTTGGAGAATGTCTGTGGTTTGTGATTCCCATTTAATTTATCACTCAGAAAACTTAGAGCTTGAAGGATACTTGGAGATTATCTAGTTCAGGGATGGCAAATATCTTAAATAGTTGGATTTTCATAGCTGTGGATTCCATAGTCTTAGATTCAGTGGTGGATAGATAATATATGAAAACAAAATTGCATCTGTACTGAACACATATGGACTATTTTTCTTGACATCATTCCCCCCAAATACAGTATAACAACTATTCAAAAAACATTTACATTGTATTAGGTCTTTTCAGTAATATATATATGTGTGTGTGTGTGTGTATTTTTGGTACTGGGGATTGAATTCAGGGGCACTTAACCACTGAGTCACACTGCCAGCCCTTTTTTTCTATTTTATTTAGAGACAGGGTCTCATTGAGTTGCTTAGGGCCCTTCTGAGTTGCTGAGACTGGCTTTGAACTCAGGATCCTCCTACCTCAGCCTTCTGAGCCACGGATTACAGGTGTGGCTACTGCACTGGCCTTAGAAGTGCATATTTTAAAGCATGTTGTTGAGTTACATTTCTGTAAGAGAAGTTGTGGAGGAGTAATAGACACCCAGCATCTGTGACAGGAGGGAGTTTGGCAGTTTGGATAATGAGGCTCTCCTTGAGAAGCTGCCATCCTCCTGGATACAGCGCATCTTAATTTCGGTCAAAATAGGTAAGAAGATAAGATGAACTTCTTGAGCACTGACTTCAGAACCTAGATCAATAAAGCTCTTGAAAATACAATATAAAGACTGCTTTAGAGTGTTTCTAAAATATTTACTTTTAATTTTCTCTTTAAGGTATCTCTGATTTGACATTTTTTTGCTGTTGTTTTCCCTTAATTATTATTTTATTATCTCTTTGCCAGGTGAGGCACCTTACAAGTACCTTTAGAAAGAATATATAAAGGACTAAACGATCCCGCTGAAACAACTGGTCGGCCCTTCTGAATCTACGGAGGTTAATGCCAACCGAGCCTTCATAGGCAGTGGCCACAGGATTGAAACGGGGCTTGGAAGAGCCAGTCAGGACCCACCCATTGCATTGGTCACCTGACAAAGGGAACGAACTGTCGCCATTTGCATGGGATACCACCATGGCAGAGAACTGACGTCACCGGAATGCGGCGGAGGAGATAACTCCATTGAAACCGGTGGTGACAGGTGTGTAACCCCCTAGCCTTCCCTCTTCACACAGCGGGGAAACCTTAAGGGCCCCTCCCAGCTCTCCCGTAAGGGCCCCTCCCAGCTCTCCTGTGAGCGTGATAGCCAGACGGAGGGAATCAGGAGTGGCGCGGGACCTGCGGCACAGAACCCCCGGCTACTGCTCCCACCAGTGCTGACAACTGAGGTCTCTTGCACCAGCTACCGGAGGCGTGGCTACTGGAGGGCAAGCAAAATTTGCTGAGAGTTCTCAGCCCCAAGCTCTACAAACTTAGGGTCTGAGGGAATGGCAAACAGGGAGAGTGTGCCCAGTCGTTCATGAAAATAGGGCTCCCAGTGGCGTGTAGCCAGTATTGTGGTGAGCGTCACTGGTGAGCGGGGCCTGGCTTGAGGAAAAGTGGGGAAGTGACTAGACACAAGAGAAGGCCCTAGGCACTCAGGATTGGAGACACGCCCAGTCTGGGATGAGGAGCTGCTGCACAGTGATTGGTTCCTGCGTATTGAGAGGAGAAGCTTGGCCCGGTGGGCACAGTTCCACCTACTGGAAGAGAAGTTAATCAAACTCTAAGACAGCATTTATTAATTTTTTTTAATTTGGTTTTTTTTTCATTTTCATTTTTTGTTGTTTTTAAAATTTTTTAAATTATTTTTTAATTTTAATTTTAATTTTTTTATTATTTTTTTCTTTTCTATTTTTTTCTTGTCTTTTTATTTATTTTCAATTTCCTTATTCCCCCTTCCTTGAATTCTACCTGCTTACTCTCATTCTCTTTAGTGACTTCTTCCCTTCCCTTCTAATACCTTTCCTCCAAAGCATCAAATAAATTTATAGGAGTAGACAGTAACTCAGCAGTCAAACAGAACAAGAAGTAACATGAGCAGCATGAAATAGCAAGGAAGAAAAGGAGTACAAACAATGCAGGACAGCCTAAATATTCAGGAGGACTTAGAGGCATCAGAAAAATGGTCAAATAAAGAACTCAAGGATTACCTTAGACAGATGGAATGGAACCTTAAAGAGGATATGAGACAGCAAATTCAAACAGTGAAACAACACATTAAAAATGAATTACATAAACAGTTAAAAGAAGAAATTAAGCATCTTTATCAGGAGACAGATTATAAAAAAAATCAAACAATAATTCTAGAAATGAAGGAAACTATAAACCAAATTAAAAACCCAAATGAGAGTATCACTAACAGAGTGGAGCAAGTAGAAGCCAGAACGTCAGATAATGAAGACAAAATATATCATCTTGAAAAGAGTCTAGCCAACTCAGAAAGGCTGGTAAAAAATCACGAGAAAAACAACCAAGAGATATGGGATAACATAAAAAAACCAAACTTAAGAGTCATTGGGATAGAGGAAGGTATAGAGGTTCAAACCAAGGGAATGAGAAACCTGCTGAATGAGATAATTATAGAAAACTTTCCAGAAATAAAAAAGGAAACGGATATACAAATTGTAGATGCATACAGAACACCGAGCATACAAAATCACAGTAGACCAACGCCAAGACACATTGTTATGAAGATATCCAATATACAGAACAAAGAGAAAATATTAAAAGCTACAAGAGAAAGGAGGTAGATTACATTCAGGGGTAAACCAATAAGGTTAACAACGGATTTTTCATCACAGACGCAGAAAGCAAGAAGATCCTGGAACAACGTATTTCAAACACTGAAAGACAATGGATGCCAACCAAGAATTTTGTATCCAGCAAAATTAAGCTTCAGATATGACAACAAAATAAAAATCTTTCATGATAAACAAAAGCTAAAAGAATTTGCAGCCAGAAAACCAGCATTGCAAAGCATCTTGAGCAAAACACTACACGAGGAAGAAATGAAAAACAATAACCAAAACCATCAGTGGGAAGTGCCTCTATAAAGACAGAGGGCGGGGGGAAAGCTAACCATGGAGAAACAAACTAAATTAAAAAAAAAAAAAAAAAAAGAAGATAAATAATCAAACATGGCTGGAAGTACAAACCATATATCAATAGTAACTCTAAACGTTAATGGCTTAAACTCTCCAATAAAGCGACATAGGCTGGTAACATGGATTAAAAAAACAAATCCAACAATATGCTGCCTCCAGGAGACACATCTGATTGGAAAAGACATACACAGGCTGAAGGTGAAAGGTTGGGAAAAAATATACCACGCACACGGTCCTCGTAAGCAAGCAGGGGTGGCCATCCTCATATCGAATAAAATTGACTTCAAGACTAAATTAATCAAAAGGGATAAGGAAGGACATTATATACTGTTAAAAGGAACCATTCACCAACAAGACATAACAATTATCAATATTTATGCACCAAATAATGGTGCTGCGACGTTCATAAAACAAATTCTCCTCAAGTTCAAGAATCAAATAGACCACAACACAATAATTATGGGTGACTTCAACACACCTCTCTCACAATTGGACAGATCCTCCAAACAAAAGCTGAATAAAGAAACTATAGAACTCAATATCACAATCAACAACCTAGACTTAACTGACATATATAGAATATATCAACCATCATCAAGTGGATATACTTTTTTCTCAGCAGCACATGGATCCTCCTCAAAAATAGACCATATATTATGCCATAGGGCAACCCTCAGTAAATATACAGGGGTGGAGATAATACCATGCATTTTATCTGATCATAATGGAATGAAACTGGAAATCAATGATAAAAGAAGGAAGGAAAAATCCTACATCACATGGAAAATGAACAATATGTTACTGAATGATCAATGGGTTACAGAAGACATAAAGGAGGAAATCAAAAAATTCTTAGAGATAAATGAAAATACAGACACAACATATCGGAATCTATGGGACACAATGAAAGCAGTTTTAAGAGGGAAATTCATCGCTTGGAGGTCATTCCTCAAAAAAAGGAAAAACCAACAAATAAATGAGCTCACACTTCATCTCAAAGCCCTAGAAAAGGAAGAGCAAAACAACAGCAAATGTAGCAGAAGGCAAGAAATAATTAAAATCAGAGCGGAAATCAACGAAATTGAAACAAAAGAAACTATTGAAAAAATTAACAAAACTAAAAGTTGGTTCTTTGAAAAAATAAATAAGATCGACAGACCCTTAGCCATGCTAACGAAGAGAAGAAGAGAGAGAACTCAAATCACTAACATACGGGATGAAAAAGGCAATATCACAACAGACACTACAGAAATACAGAAGACAATTAGAAATTATTTTGAAAACCTATATTCCAATAAAATAGAAGATAGTGAAGACATCGATAAATTCCTTAAGTCATATGATTTGCCCAGACTGAGTCAGGAGGATACTCACAACTTAAACAGACCAATAACAATAGATGAAATAGAAGAAGCAATCAAAAGACTTCCAACCAAGAAAAGCCCAGGACCGGATGGGTATACAGCGGAGTTTTACAAAACCTTTAAGGAAGAATTAATACCAATACTTTTCAAGTTATTTCAGGAAATAGAAAAAGAAGGAGCTCTGCCAAATTCATTCTATGAGGCCAACATCACCCTGATTCCGAAACCAGACAAAGACACCTCAAAGAAAGAAAACTACAGACCAATATCTCTGATGAACCTAGATGCAAAAATCCTCAATAAAATTCTGGCGAATCGGATACAAAGGCACATCAAAAAAATTGTGCACCATGATCAAGTAGGATTCATCCCTGGGATGCAAGGATGGTTCAATATACGGAAATCAATAAATGTTATTCACCACATCAATAGACTTAAAAATAAGAACCATATGATCATCTCAATAGACGCAGAAAAAGCATTCGACAAAGTACAGCATCCCTTTATGTTCAAAACATTAGAAAAACTAGGGATAACAGGAACTTACCTCGACATTGTAAAAGCTATCTATGCTAAGCCTCAGGCTAGCATCATTCTCAATGGAGAAAAATTGAAGGCATTCCCCCTAAAATCTGGAACAAGACAGGGATGCCCTCTATCACCACTTCTATTCAATATAGTTCTCGAAACACTGGCCAGAGCAATTAGACAGACGAAAGAAATTAAAGGCATAAAAATAGGAAAGGAAGAACTTAAATTATCACTATTTGCAGATGACATGATTCTATACCTAGAAGACCCAAAAGGGTCTACAAAAAAACTACTAGAACTAATAAATGAATTCAGCAAAGTGGCAGGATATAAAATCAACACGCATAAATCAAAGGCATTTCTGTATATCAGCGACAAAACTTCTGAAACGGAAATGAGGAAAAACACTCCATTCACAATATCCTCAAAAAAAATAAAATACTTGGGAATCAACCTAACAAAAGAGGTGAAAGATTTATATAATGAAAACTACAAAACCCTAAAAAGAGAAGTAGAAGAAGATCTTAGAAGATGGAAAAATATACCCTGTTCATGGATAGGCAGAACTAACATCATCAAAATGGCGATATTACCAAAAGTTCTCTATAGGTTTAATGCAATGCCAATCAAAATCCCAACGGCATTTCTTGTAGAAATGGATAAAGCAATCATGAAATTCATATGGAAAAATAAAAGACCCAGAATAGCAAAAGCAATTCTAAGCAGGAAGTGCGAATCAGGCGGTATAGCGATACCAGACTTAAAACTATATTACAGAGCAATAGTAACAAAAACAGCATGGTACTGGTACCAAAACAGGAGGGTGGACCAATGGTACAGAATAGAGGACACAGAGACTAATCCACAAAGCTACAACTATCTTATATTTGATAAAGGAGCTAAAAGCATGCAATGGAGGGAGGATAGCATCTTCAACAAATGGTGCTGGGAAAACTGGAAATCCATATGCAACAAAATGAAACTGAATCCCCTCCTCTCGCCATGCACAAAAGTTAACTCAAAGTGGATCAAGGAGCTAGATATCAAATCAGAGACTCTGCGTCTGATAGAAGAAAAAGTTGGCTCCGATCTACATATTGTAGGGTCGGGCTCCAAATTCCTTAATAGGACACCCATAGCACAAAAGTTGATAACAAAAATCAACAAATGGGACTTACTTAAACTGAAAAGTTTTCTCTCAGCAAGAGAAACAATAAAAGAGGTAAATAGGGAGCCTACATCATGGGAACAAATTTTTACTCCTCACACTTCAGATAGAGCCCTAATATCCAGAGTATACAAAGAACTCAAAAAATTAAACAATAAGAAAACAAATAACCCAATCAACAAATGGGCCAAAGACCTGAACAGACACTTCTCAGAGGAGGACATACAATCAATCAACAAGTACATGAAAAAATGCTCACCATCTCTAGCAGTCAGAGAAATGCAAATCAAAACCACCCTAAGATACCATCTCACTCCAGTAAGATTGGCAGCCATTATGAAGTCAAACAACAACAAGTGCTGGAGAGGATGTGGGGAAAAGGGTACTCTTGTACATTGCTGGTGGGACTGCAAACTGGTGCGGCCAATCTGGAAAGCAGTATGGAGATTCCTGGGAAAGCTGGGAATGGAACCACCATTTGACCCAGCTATTGCCCTTCTTGGACTTTTCCCTGAAGACCTTAAAAGAGCGTACTACAGGGATACTGCTACATCGATGTTCATAGCAGCACAATTCACAATTGCTAGACTGTGGAACCAACCCAGATGCCCTTCAATAGATGAATGGATAAAAAAAATGTGGCATTTATACACCATGGAGTATTACGCAGCACTAAAAAATGACAAAATCATAGAATTTGCAGGGAAATGGATGGCACTAGAGCAGATTATGCTTAGTGAAGCTAGCCAATCCCTAAAAAACAAATACCAAATGTCTTCTTTGATATAATGAGAGCAACTAAGAACAGAGCAGGGAGGAAGAGCAGGAAGAAAAGATTAACATTAAACAGATACATGAGGTGGGATGGAAAGGGAGAGAAAAGGGAAATTGCATGGTAATGGAGGGAGACCCTCATTGTTATACAAAATTACATATAAGAGGTTGTGAGGGGAATGGGAAAATAAACAAGGAGAGATATGAATTACAGTGGATGGGGTAGAGAGAGAAGATGGGAGGGGAGGGAGGGGGGATGGTAGAGGATAGGAAAGGTAGCAGAATACAACAGTTACTAATAGGGCATTATGTAAAAATGTGGATGTGTAACCGATGTGATTCTGCAATCTGTATTTGGGGTAAAAATTGGAGTTCATAACCCACTTGAATCTAATGTATGAAATATGATATGTCAAGAGTTTTTTAATGTTTTGAACAACCAATAAAAAAAGCAAAAAAATGACAAAATCATAGAATTTGCAGGGAAATGGATGGCATTAGAGCAGATTATGCTAAGTGAAGCCAGCCAATCCCTAAAAAACAAATGCCAAATGTCTTCTTTGATATAAGGAGAGTAACTAAGAACAGAGTAGGGACGAAGAGCATGAGAAGAAGATTAACATTAAACAGGGATGAGAGGAGGGAGGGAAAGGGAGAGAGAAGGGAAATTGCATGGAAATGGAAGGAGACCCTCAGGGTTATACAAAATTGCATACAAGAGGAAGTGAGGGGAAAGGGGAAAAAAATAAGGGGGAGAAATGAATTACAGTAGATGGGGTAGAGAGAGAAGAGGGGGGGAGGGGAGGGGAGGGGGGATAGTAGAGGATAGGAAAGGCAGCATAATACAACAGACACTAGTATGGCAATATGTAAATCAGTGGATGTGTAACCGATGTGATTCTGCAATCTGTATTTGGGGTAAAAATGGGAGTTCATAACCCACTTGAATCAAAATGTGAAATGTGATATGTCAAGAACTATGTAATGTTTTGAAAAAAAAAAAGAATATATTAAGGACTGGGGATGTAGACCAGTGGTGGACCTCTTGACCAGCATGCAAGAAGCCTTGGGTTAATCCCCCAAACAAAAGAAAACAAAACAGGGTTAATGAATTCGGGATTACTCTTAAAATATTTTAAAGTCTCTCATATATTGTTCATTTTTCCCAGACAGTTCGTGAAATAAACTAGGGTGGGAAGTATACATATATATGTTAGGATTGAACTACTGTCAAAATATATTAAATGCCTTTTAAAAATATTGGAATTGAATTCTTTCAGAATGAAGGTTCTGTGTATTGAATAGTTCCTTTAATGTCTATAGTATGAAAAATTTTACTTGAAAAAGTTACTTAAAAATTTTTCCCTATTAAAAATTCATATTTAAGTTGTAATCTTTAGGGCTGTTATAAGCCATGTAATTTTTCCTTGGTGGTTCATTTACATATTTTGACTTATGGATTAATATCTTAATTCTTTTAGGGTAAATTTTTATATTATTTACACTTCTGTGTCCTCTTTGCAAGAACATAGTTGGTTACTTTTTAATAAGATAATGAACCTTCCAAGATAATGCAGTTTTAGGCAAAAAGTGTTTTCCAGTTTAGTTCCTTTTATTTTGTACTGATATTGTATTAAGTAAGAATCAGGTTCTACCCCCACTTGGTTTCTCAGCCCCCTGTTGGTGAGATTTCTTTCTTCTAATAGTTCGAGCCGGTCTTCCTGTTATAGCTGAGATAGTTCAAAACAGGTTTCTCCTGAAACAGATCTTTGTTTAAGTCCTGATCTCTGCTTTCCTAAGGCTGGGGTTACGTATTGCTATTTTTTAAAATAGAGATGATTGTTCATTACGTGGTTTCATTACTTTTCCTTCTCCTTTGGTACACTGAAGATGAGGTTTCTAATAGAGACACATACAAGTAAATATGAATCACTCATTAGAACAAGAGCAATAGTTAAGAATATTGTAAAACTTATTCATATCTTCTTTCCTTTCCTCAGTTGTAACTTGTGTGTATTAGTTGTCTTTTGCAATGAAATGGCCAAGGCCACTGGCACTGTGGATTGGGATGGTATTTGGCCTTGTCTAGCCCATTTCTTCCCACAGTAGAAAATTTTGTCACATGTCCAAATGTCAAGATCTTGGACTTGCAGGACTTTCCCAGGGTCTTTGGTATAGTAGATATGGCAGATATTAAATGGTCATAAGACACTAATGAGAGCTCTACAATGTTTTCACACCAAAAGAGGCATAAACAAATTGAGTAAATTCCTTTCTTCAAGCCACTTGGAGGAAAATAGAAAGTGATTCAGAGTGTTGCTCAGGATCCCACAACTAGATATTTTGTCCTGTTAGAAATCAAAATGGAACTTTAATGTGGATGCAATTATTATTGTCATATTAGGAGAGTTGCTCTTAGATATCAATAAGAAGGGCAAGAATATTCTTTTTCTTTCTGTCATTTTTTTTACATACTGGGAATTGAAACCAGGAGCTCTTTAAAACTTAGTTACATCCCTAGCCTTTTTAATTTTTTAAAATTTTGAGATAGAGTCTTACTAATTGCTTAGGGCCTTGCTAAGTTGCTGAGGCTGGCTTTGAACCTTTGATCCTCCTGCCTCAGCCTCCCGAGTTTCTGGGATTCCGGATGTGAACCACCATGCCTAGCTCTATTTATTTTCTCTTTGTGACTATATAAAGTCTGTAAATGTACACTGTGGTTATACATATATTTTTAAAAACCTATTGCTACTGCTTATCATGTACAATACAGTTAGCTAGTGAAAAGATTTGAGTCACTGAAATGAACAATTTAAACATATATTGGCTGTCTTTTATACTTAAAAATCCACACTAAAATGACTAGCATAGGTCTATTGCATCATATGTAAATATATATGAAATATACACATGCATATTCTTTTTCTATAGTTTTTTTTCTTGTTAGCTATTTGAGAGAGAAAGTGAAGATATCAGCCGATGCTAATTTTCAGAAAACAGAAACTCACTTCAAGATTTTTTTTTTCTCATCTGTGTGAAGAAAAATTTCTGATACAATATAAGGAACTGTTTGCAAGATTTTGTATGTATGAAGCTAGGTGCGATTGCATGCCTGTAATTCCAGCTACTCAGAATCTGAGGCAGGAGGATTGCAAGTTCTAGTCCAGCATGGGAAATTTAGTGAGATCTTGTCTTAAAATAAAAATCAAGAAAGGCTAGGGATATAGCTAGGTAGGGTGCCCCTGGGTTCAATATCTAGTACTACAAAAACATAGAAAATATAAAATAAAATAAAAAACGATGTCATGTGCGTATATTATGTGTAATTTTGTGGAGGCAAGACCCATACCATTCATTAGATTTTTGAAAAAGGTCATTGCTCAAAAAAGTTAATTTCCAGGTTTCTGTGGTTTTGAAGAAGGACATATAAGGTGGTGGCATCTTGTTTCCTAACAAGGATTACTTAAAAGCCGTATGGAAAGATTTGAGTATAATTAGAAACAGATCAAGGCATTTTCTATGATTTAGGAAAGTCCTTAAGAAGAGCTAAGTGGTTCATGTTATTATGATAAAATCAAATGTTAATCTGTAAATGACTTCTTTTTAGTATTGAAATAAATCCTTTTATCCAGAAAAAGCAGAATCCTTAAAAAAAAAAAAAGTAATTGCTATGGAAGCCTCCCTGTCCCGAGTTATCTTGAGAGTGAGTCAATAACAGACAGTAGCTGCATCTGAAGTTTATTTTACGGTGCTCAGTCCAGGGAGGGGAAATCTGGTAATATGATTAATAAATGCATTTTTAATAGGGGGATTAGGGTTAAGTTTGTAAACACAGCTAAAAGTGCTTTCTTCACATAGTTTCTGTTTAACTTTCAAACCTGGTTAATAGAAAAGAATGCTGGAGTACAATAAAATAGACTCTGGTTGCATCAGACCTAAGTTTTAGATTCCTACTAGTGGCAGAGCTGTGTGTTCATGGTATATGATTGAACACAAATTGAGATTTGTATAAATCGACTATAAAATTGATTTTTAAAAAAATCTCAATTTTAATGCAGCTTTTCTCTGCTTCTTTTTGGAGAGATGTTACATTTGTTACCTTCAAGAGTAATCTCAAAAAAAATGACAAAATCATAGAATTTACAGGGAAATGGATGGCATTAGAGCAGATTATGCTAAGTGAAGCTAGCCAATCCCTAAAAAACAAATGCCAAATGTCTTCTTTGATATAAGGAGAGTAACTAAGA
>NW_026000164.1:14811057-14822517 GCF_001458135.2 Marmota marmota marmota | reverse complement strand
GCCGACCACTCTACGAGTGAAATTTGTAATGTTTTGAACAACCCACAATAAAAAATTAAAAAAAAAAAGAGTAATCTCAAAACTGAAGAATCTTAGAGCCAATAAGAATTTGAGGATGAAACATGCATGCAAACACCTAGGTAGGAAGATATTGGATTTTGGAGTCAGAGATCTGGGTATGAATGCTGGTGCCACTTGTTTTTATCAACTTCCTTTATAGATATATTAACTCTTGGCCCAGCTTAGTAACTAGCATGACATGAAATTTACCTCCTGCTTTGGTTCAATCCCAAATACCCAATGCTGGTGAGACTGGTTCTTCTGTCACTCGACTGTTCAATAATTTCTGAAAATTTTGCAGACTTTCCTTAAAATTATTGTGCTGTTCTTTGTGTCACATGACTTTGGCTAAGCTCCTTAACCTCTGAGTTAAGGAGACTGAGAAGTCTCCTCATTGTAAAGTGAGGACAGGTTGCTCTAAGAGCTGGTGCATTGAAAGCTTTTAGCTCAGGCTAGCTTCTGTTGTTGTCTATTTGATTCTGACACGTGACATCCAGCTTCTACTTGATCATGTTTAGGAACAGGGAGGTCAATGCTCCATGAGAACAAACACCTCTTCTGATGGAGCCCAGTTCTCATTGGTAGATCAATTGCTGGTTCTGGTTGTGCATTCCCAACAACAAGGAGCTCAACTGCTGATAGATAAGAGGAACTGTCACCTGTTTGAGGAAAGACAGTATGTCCCCTCTTCTCTAGATTTTACAGTCCCAGTACATTAAAATGTTTGTTTCAAGAAATTTTCTCAAGACCCTCCACTCCTCTGGATACATTTTGAAATATCAGCTCTTTTCAATCTGATATCTAAAACAAGGTACCACATTCTAGAAGTGGTATGATCATGACCGTCCCAGAGTAGATCTTCTGTAATTGGTAAGCTGAGTCACTTCAGTTAAAAAAGAGTCGCACTTCAGATCTTGGGGCCTCATTTCCCTCATATGTAAATGAGAATTTTTGAGCTAAATAACATAGGATTGCTTCCAGTTCTGAAACTGTACACTTTAAGATTATCTATGTGCATTGATGTATCTCTTAAAGGTTAGCATTTATATTGACTCACAATATTTCTTTTTAATTGAGCATCTGCTTTATGCTATACCTAGTCAGCTACACAAAAATCAAAGAAAAAAAAAGCATGGAAATATCCATTTTCAAGGGGTTTTATATCATCTTACTGAAAAGACATGAAACACAATATTTTAAAAGGAATATTAGCCATCTATTTTTATACAGAGCATATCTTTGCCAAAGTCAAAGTTATTGTCAACAGCATGCTTTATCCATTAACATTATAAAATTGACATCAGAAAGGGAAATGTCCAGTGACAATATATTTGGGGCTGTTATGTGTAGAGACTATGGCAGAGGCCACCCAGTGTTCCTCTCCTTAGCATTGTATTTCAGAACGCCAGATAGCCAGGTTGGAATTAAGAACCACAGAGCACAGTCCTTATATTATCTACTGGAGTCTGGGAATGATCCTTCCTAAGATACGATCAACACCAGATCAAGGACAGCAGCTTTCTGTGGCCCAGGTGATTTAACACAGAGGCGTTGCCTGATTAAGTCTCTCTTTTGCCTTGACTGGAGAGTATGGCAAAAATTTTTAACAACCTCTTGCCTTGGGAGCCTGAGGCCCTGTCTGGATGGGCTTGTTTCCTCTTCTCCAGGCCTGTTTGTGTGTGGCTAATATTGTTTGGATATTAGCAGGCAGAGATAGTTGGAGGGAAATTGTATCCTAATAGCAAATGAGACTGGTAAAAAATGATCAGAACAATGATGGAGAAGAATCAATTGCCTTTGGTGTTTTTTCTTTGCAGAAAATGAAAGCTATGTTTGCTTTGAGATGAAACTTATTTGAGAGGTTTCTCCTCCTTGGGCTGTTCCTTCTCTCCACTGCCTCAGTAGGCTCCTGCTTGAAGATAAAGAACCAAAGGGAATGGAAGGATCACAAGCTGCTTTTTCCAAGGGGACCAAGGCATCTCTGCACCTGCAGAAACCCTACACCCTGCTGCCCGAGGCCTTGCCCAACTGTAGGGACCAGCAATATCTGTCTGCTTCGAAAGGGCATCAGTGCAGTCTGTCTTCACATTTTTTGATGACAGACACATTCTATATTGTGTCTGGAATACTGCTTCATCTTGAGCTCACTCTGTCCTAATTTATTCTGGGCTGTACATTCTCTCCATTCAGATAAGAGGTCTGTGTGTGTGTGTGTGTGTGTGTGTGTGTGCGCGCCAAGTTCATCTTTTGTCATTTGTGTAGCTGTTTAAAAGCTACAGATGAATAGGTTATTAAACACCAGTCTAGGCTAATAATAGATAACATGGGGGCAACCTTACAAGGTTTAATTCTGCCTTTTGTTTGAAAGGCAGAGGACTTGAAAGAGCGTGTGGATCTCAGCATGAAGTGCGAGAATCACAGTTCACACTGGGAAATTTTTTTTTTCTCTGCAGGCAGATTTGTAAGCCTTTCAGTGTTTGCTGTTTATTGGGATAGGCTCTTTAAAGTTCCCCTTTCTTCTCTATCATGATCTGTTTGAGGCTGTTGTCCTCCAAAAAGTGTCCTCTAATGAGCATTTAAACTTGCCCTTCTGTGGTAGCAGAAGGGCTTCTGGTCTATGATGAAGAACTTGGTTTGATATGGGTCCTGAAAACCTGTTTGTCAATTCAGTGAATAAACACTTCTACTCTGGAGATATCCTGGTGACAGGAAACTTAGGTATGTCATCATGTCCAGATAAAGGCCTCAGTCCACTTGGTTATTAATTTTGCACCTCCTTTAACACCCAGATTTACTGATATTGTCAATTAATGATGCATGGTGTGCTAATTGGTGGGCCAGGTGTGAACAAAATAGAAAGTGGCTTAAAATGAGAAACTCTTAAAAATCTGTGGGAAAGCCAAGTCATCTGTTCAAATATATGTCCAACTAAATCAGCTGAGAAACTTATTTTAAGGAAAGTATGTTTCTTTTTATAGTGCTTGATCTCAATGATACAGATGAACTTTGTGGAATAAATTCACTTGGTCACTGACCAATGTCTCTATTCACTTGACACAAATGCTTAAGGCCAATATTGCTAAAGGGCTTAGAGTGTTATGCTGGGACTCGGGAGTCAAAAGACATACACGAAACTTCGCTATGACATCCAAGACTGGAAGTCGGGTTAGATGGGGGCCATCTGGCTGATGGATGTTTCAGGTTGTGACATGATGTGTAGTTGAAGGAGAGAAACTAATAGGGAGGAATGGTCAGACCCAGACAGGCAGGATCTACAACCAGGGAAGTTTGACCCTGCAGAGCAGGCAGGAGAGAGAAATTTGAATTGGGATCAAAGCACAGATTGCTTACTTCCTGCCAAGTCAAGGACACCGACCTCACATATGTTGTAGTTAGAAGAAAATCAGAGGCTTGCATCTGAACTTTGTCCCTAAAAAAAAGTGAATGGGAGGGATACTGGAGGGATAGTAGGATGACTTCATTACTGGGAAAATAAATGAAAGAGAGGTCAGTTAGGGTGACCACCAAGTGTACTATCCATTCACTGGGAAGCCTGTTACCTCTGCAGGGCAGGGAATCTCTTCAAGGATGTTCCCTCTGCTTGTGACCTTACTCTTGTTCCTTCCATGGTTTGCTTCTTTAGATATACATTTTCTGCCTCCTTATAAACAATTTCACAACTCCCCTACCTTGATAAAACCTGTGTTTATGTCTTGGTCTGCCTGGACAGCTATGACAAAATACTTAGACTGAGTGACTTATACACAACAGAGATTTATTTTATGACAGATATGGAGGCTGGGAGGTCTAAGATCAGGGTGGTAGCAGATCCAGTGTCTGCTTGGGCCTGTTTTTGATAGATGTTTCCTCCTTTCTCTGAGCTCCTTGGGGCCACTTTAAAAAAGGTATTAAATTGTGACTTGCAAGAGCTCTGACCTTATGATCTAATCAATTTCCAAGTCCCCGTCTCTTAATACTATCCTTTTGAGGATTAGGTTTCAATGTGTGAAATCTGGGGGGATCATATATTCAGACCATAGTACCTTGATAACCTAGGCTTCCTTCTGTATTTCTCTTGTTTTGCTTTTTAGCATCAAACTTGCTCAGAGTTTGGTTTCTATTCATTGCTTCTCTCTTGGTACTACCCTGCAATCCACCTTCCTGCACCCCTGCCCTTCTGGAATCCTTATGCTCACCACCCCCTGTAATCGCCAGATCTAAATGAGTCTCTCCTATGCCCAGATCCCTACCCTTTCCGCTGCTTTGCTTCTGGCGCTGTAGGAGATGGAGTCCTGCTTTAGTCTCTTCCCCCTTCTTCACCAGTGACTCTGGGCTACCCTTCACCTCTGGCTTTATTTTTTCTTTTTCCTCATTCTTTCCCAGTCCTAATAGTGAGTTGTTGGAAGACACAACCTTGGTTCACTCTCTGTCTCTCTCTCCTCTCTCCGCTCTCGATGAGCCTGCTTAAATTCATGTGAGTTCCAGGTTCTGATCTTTATTTCTGGTCTTTATTCTCTTTCTAGCTCTCCTGTCTTGCTCTTTACAAAACTTCACATGCTTATGTAAATGTCCTGCCTGCCACTCAAACATGGCATATTTAAAAGTGAAATTATTCTCCCTTTTACTCCAGCTCTCCTTTCTGATATTTACATTGAATCCAAGGCACCAATGTTTCCCTAGAGACCAAAGCTCTGAACTTGGAGTCCTGTTTTCTTTCTTGCTATCTACATCTAATTATTCACCATATTCTACTATTTCTTGTTTCCTAGCACATCTTTGGCTTTATTTTTCTTAGAGCAATAGATTTTAGTAATTGTCAGTAATATGGTAGTTTTCTACCTGATGCATTGTCATTCTGCCACTTGTGGCATGCTCGCAGCCCCCACGACATCCAGGTCCTAGTTCCTGGAAACTGTGAGTGTTACCCTATATAGTAAAGGGTCTTTATAGATGCGATTGAAGATCTTGAGAAAAGTCCTTATGAGAAGGAGGTGGAGAGAGATCAACCACACTCAAACAGATAGAAGGCAATGCGATGGGAAGGGGTGGGGGAGAGGAGTGGGCAACAGATCTGAAGATGCA
This sequence comes from Marmota marmota marmota, assembly GCF_001458135.2. NCBI lineage: Eukaryota > Metazoa > Chordata > Mammalia > Rodentia > Sciuridae > Marmota > Marmota marmota. The sequence goes on along the minus strand of NW_026000164.1, from coordinate 14,817,375 downwards.
CCACTGTGGTTTTCCAGGCAGAGAAAGGGGCCAGGAGCCAAGGAATGATAGGAATGCAGGTCTAGAAGCTTGAAAAAGGAAGGAAGCAATTCCCCTGTCAGCCTCTAGAGGGAGCATAGCCTCGCAGACATCTTGGCTTAAATCCAGCAATGCTGATGTGGGACTTCAGATCTCTAGAACTCTAGAGAATGCATTTGTGCTGTTTAAAGACTTCCAGTTTGGGAGCGTTTATTACAAAATAGCCCCAGTAAGGTAATGCACCATGTTTGGTCAAATGAATGTTCCTAAAACACAGCTCTCCAAACATTCCTTTTATTTCTAAGCTTAACCGTTCAATTTTTAGTATCTTCCAAGTGTTGAGCTTTCTGCCTGCTCCCAAATTGTATTCCTTTGGAGAGGATGTACAAACCAGAAGACATTTGAATAAGAACTAGTCAGGAATATTTTATAAGCGTGAGAAGGACCCTATGGGAGTGCAGAAATGGGGCAACTCATCTGGCATCCTGGAGCGAAGGCCCAAGGGCTGGGTTGTGTGACTGGTGATGAGATATACTGGAAAGAAACTGGAGGAAATGTGTCCATGCTCCTCTTTAGAAGGAAACAGACCAGAAATATGACTTTGCCCTTTAAAAATGGAAATGAGCCTTTAATCTGTAAAGTGCTTGCCACTAGATTGAGAACTTCTGTCAAGCTTTTGACATGAAGGGGGAAGATAAGAATCCTCTTGGTGCTAATGAACTTTTTAATTTACTTTCTTGTTACACACATTAAGATGCTTTATAAGATTCCCTAGTTCCAAATGCTTATGAAACATTATTTGAATATATTACCTAAGTCATAAAATAATGGTTATTGTAGAAATTAATGTTGGTTCAAAAAAACTGCATCAGTCGATAAAAACAGCAGTTTTACTGAGTGTTCCTTGAAGGTTCATTGTATTCAATGATTATCAAAATCTTTGTCACTTTTTTTTTTTAAATTTCAAGTCATTCTACTGTAACCCCACTGGAGGTTATATTTAAAAGTAAAATGATTCTGGATGTATTTTTTTTGGGGGGGGATCCAAACAAAACTTAATGCTTTTGGTTATACTTATTGCTTCTTCAACAGGAGAAGTAGTCAGGCCCTGGAAGCTGTGTGTGTTATGCTACAGGGCTTAACATTAATACTTTCGGTGGAAGCCCATGGAGGAGAATTCTTTAAAAAAATTTTTATTTGTCATTGTGATAAAATATGCATAACATAAAATCTACAATGTTAATGATTTTTAAGTGTATAATTCAATAGTATGAGGTATATCCACATTTCTGTATAGTCAATGTCGAGAACTCTATCTTGCAAAAATGAAAACTCATCAAACAGTGATGGTTCATCTTCATCTCCCCATCCTATCTCTACAACTTTGACTATTCGTAGTACTTCAAATGAGTACAGTCATACAATATTTTCCTTTTATGCCTGACTTTTCACTTAGCAGAATGTCATATGTTGCAGCCTGTGTCAGAAATGCCTTTTTGTAAAAGGCTGAATAACATTTTAAAGTATATCCTGCACTGATGTACACTAGTGTTGCATCTACCTTTTGGCTATTGTGAACATGTCACAATGAACTTGGGTGTGCAAATACCTTCTTTAATACCCCACTTTCAACTCTTTTGGTTATATTCCTAGGAATAGAATTTCTGAATGATATGTAGTTCTATTTTTAATTTTTTGAAGAACTACCATACTATTTTCCATAGTGACCCCATCACTTTACATTCCCACCAACAATGCATGAGGGTCCATTTCTCCACGACCTTCTCAATGTTGGTAGTTTTGTTTTTTGATAGTAGCCATCCTATTGGGTATGAGCAGATAGCTCATGTTGTTTTGATTTGCATTTTCCTCAGGATTAGTGATGTTGAACATCTGTTCCTGTGCTTATTGGCCAGTTGTGTATTCTTTCTGGAGAGTCATGAGGAAAGAATTCAAATAAGGACAAGACATAGTAAAATTTGGGTTTTGGAAAAGTCACAAGGACAGCTAAGTAAGGGAATGGCCAAATGCATGGCAACCAGATAGGAGGTGACTGTGACTTCTGTATTGATGCTTCATCACTTTCAGAGAAAAACCCTTATGTTGGCATTTAATTCCATTCCATCTACACCTTGGTCTCAATGCTTTTTTCCAAATTTCACTATTGTTATTCTTTTCATGCTGGGTCATGGTCCTAATAGCATTCTTTTTTTTTTTTTTTGAGAGAGAGTGAGAGAGAGAGAGAGAGAGAGAACTTTTTGATATTTAATTTTTAGTTTTCGGTGGACACAACATCTTTCTTTGTATGTGGTGCTGAGGATCGAACCCGGGCCGCACGCATGCCAGGCGAGCGCTGTACTGCTTAAGCCACATCCCCAGCCCCCTAATAGCATTCTTATTTTGCACCTTTGTGTGTGTGTGTGTGTGTGTTTAATCTTATTTCTCCTTTTCTTATCTGAGTGTAACTGTATAGCTTTCCTTTAGGACAAGAGTTTTTTGTCCTCCACAAAAAAGTTATTCTGATCACCTCAGTTTGGTAGGCTCTATTTCTTTCTTCGTCTCTCTTTAATGAAAGGTCATGGCATTCATTTAGCATTTTCTTGTATTATCCTACATCACTATGAATTAGATGAAAGCATCTCATGAAAGCATCTGTTTTTATCTAATTCATATTACAATTTTTGTAGGTGTGCTAAGTAATGATGAGTAACTATTTGTTGATGATAATAAAAATAAGTTGGGAATATTTTGAATTAGGTCCCATTTATACAAATGAATTATCTGCACATAAAATTATAGTTCATGAATTCAACCTTGAAATGCACTTACTCAAAATGTTAGTTTTGGGAGGCAGTAGAGGGTCCAGCAATGTTTGAGGAAGAAAAACATACTTTTGTATTCTCTGGGTAGACATTATACCAGGTACTCCATACACCTTCTTTAATCTCCACAGTAATTCTTTGCCATAGACATTAATCTCTCTCTCTAAAGATGAAAAATGATATATATTTATGTTTCTAAAGATGAGAAAAGTTTAGAGAACTTGGAGATTAGAGCTAGGAAAGACTGAAGTCTGAGAGAGACTGGATTCAAATAGCTATTGTAGTAGTTCTCTCCAGAATTACCAAGCACTGGATCCTACCAGGTTCATGAGAATGGGGAGGTGCAGAATGGATTCTAGAAATTTCTATGAGGAAGAGAGAACAGATTTTTTTGTCTACTGGATTAGGGAGACGGGAATCTCAAATATCTGGCTTGAGTCGGTCACTGGCATGCGGTGCCATTTACTAGTGTAGGACAGAAAGAAGAGCAGGATTTGGGGGTCACACAATAGAGGTTCCCATGGGACAGCTGAGCTAAGATGCCCACAGAGATATCCATCTAGAATTTAGGGGAGAAGTTTGGCTACTGAAGTGATTAGACTTCCATTGTCAATATCACACTAACAGTGGGATGGGTGAAGCAGCCAGGATTATATTGGTGCATTATCTTCATAGAAAAAAAAACTAAGAAATAATTTTTTAAGGTACCATGGATTGAACTCAGGGGCACTTAACCACAAAGCCTCACCCCATCCCTTTTTTTTTTGTATTTTATTTAGAGACAGGATCTTATTGTGGTGCTTAGGGCCTCAATAAGTTGCTGAGGCTGGCTTTGAACTTGTGATCCTCCTGCCTCAGCCTCCTGAGCCACTGGGATTATAGGTGTGTGCCATTGTGCCTGGCAGAATTGTTCTTTCATAGTCTTTTTATAGTTATCAAGTGCTATAAGTTGATGATTAAATACTAAAAAATCTTTTTCAGGCGAAACTCTAAACAATGGTCGTAGTTGCTATTGAGTTTTTGGTGTTAGTTTTTGGAGACCGGGTCTCACTAATTTGTCCAGGCTGGCCTTGAACTTGAGATCCTCCAGCTTCAGCCTCCTGAGTAGCTGAGATTACACAGGTGTGTGCCACCCTGCGTGGTTCTGCTATTGAATTTTAGCAAGATGTTTCCAAGTTTCAGCACCATGCATTTTTTCTTCTTTATCCTTACAAACATAGGTTTCTGTGTCAATTTGAAGAACTCCCTTTATGTATTTGATCCTGACATTTGTGAACTCAACTACATGCCTTTGTTTAAAGAGTAAGTTTACAATGGTTTGAAATCCTTTGAGCTCATTTTGAGAGCAGTTCCTGTATCCATGCCCTGGGATACTCCATATTTTGTATTTAAACAGAAGATTAGAAATAAACAATGGTTAGCACAGAGGATTGTGGAGACAAAGGAATAGAACTTGAGTTGCCATTCCATTTGACACCTTGGTTTTCTGATTTGTGTTTCAATTAAAAACAGTAGAACCGGGTCTGGGGATGTGGCTCAAGCGGTAGCGCGCTCGCCTGGCATGCGTGCGGCCCGGGTTCGATCCTCAGCGCCACATACAAAGATGTTGTGTCCGCTGAAAACTAAAAATAAATAAGTAAATATTAAAAAAAAAAAAATAGTAGAACCGAGTGTAAAACTGGGAAGTCTAAATTTGAGTATATATATGAAATATTTTACTGAATTTAATGTTTAAAGTGGAAATTTATTCTTTATTGTATATTGAACTAAAATTAAAAAGGAAATAATGACCACTACTGATTATTTCAAAATGATTGCTAAAAAAAATTTTGTTGTGTCAAAGAGGACAGCGTTTAAAAAGGATCTGAATATCAAATGAGCCACTGCATGTCACACACCTTCAGGGTTTGAGGAACTGTCCTGGGCCCTGCAGACTTAGCAGTAGACAAAGCCATGAGTTTAGGTTCTTGTGGATAAGGTGTCCTGGGGATCATATGTAAGAGAAGCAAAGATGACCTGGTCCAGAGCTCTGTATGACCCCAGCTTCTAAAAGGTGAGGACCCCCAAAGACAAACAAGGAGAAGGTGGAGTGGCAGGAGGAGAGGTAAGAGAGTCAGGGACATCAGGGGAGAGGAAGTTTGAGGAAGGCTGGAGTGTCAACAGCCTTTCATACGATTAAGTAAACAAAAATAAAATTGCTGGTAAGTACCTGTTGGGTTCCAGCATAAGGGGGTCCGTGACCTTCCTGAGAACATGCTGGTGGTGAGAGGCTTTGAGGAGAGGGTGGGGGAGAAGTTTCCTCAAAAGTCTTTGCTCTCAATGGGAGAAGTAAGGGCCATTCAAGGCAAGAACACGCTACAGAATAAAAGGGGCATTCTTTTACCTGATTCTAAAAGAAATACATGTTCATTGTAGAAAATTTAGATAAAATTGAAAACACATTCTCTTATCCCATGGCTTTGTTAGTCTTTGAAACATCTGTGTCCATCACAAAGTTCCTTCATTGTTATTTTGGTACAGATGCTGGGTACCATCTTAACACTATCTTATTTCTCCTGTCCAGGTACCAACTGTCCATGCCTATTGGACTGGAAGCTACTTGGAAGGCTGTCATTGTTCCACTTATAAGAACTTTGTGATCTATATGGATGCCACTGCCCTGAAATTTCTGAGCTCTATCTAGAGGCAGGTCCTGCTCCAATTCTGAGCCATAATATTCATGCAGCTAACTGAGCCTTTAGGGAGCTCCTTCTAGCCCAGAATTGCTTCCTGTCTTGATGAAGACCCTGTTACCCTCTGGTCACCCCTCCACCTCTACTGTCTTCTTAACCTAGGGTGTAGTGCAATCCAAGTTAGTAATAAATATCCCCTTCATTTCCTTCTTTCCCCTGAATTTAAACCTTATTCTCCCAAAGCAAGTTGCTCTCCCCCCCAAAAGCTACTCTCTGTTTTCCATTTTGTCTTTTTCAGATTTTTCAGCCTCAGATTGTCCAAAGTTCTCCACTTGAGCTGTCTTCTCTTCACCCATGCATAATTTAAAAGTCCTGATATAGCCTTTTTTTTCCCCCCAAAGAACCTGTCTGCCCTGGAAGGTGAATTCAAATACGAATTCAAATTCAAATTTCCACCGCTTGTTAAACACAAAGTACTTGAAACTCAAATTACATTTTTCCCCCTGACTTCTATTCTTTCATTATATCTTAGGAAAAATTTTTATTCATGACTAAGGTACAAAGCACTCTACAATGTGCTGGCCTGCTCTCATCAATTTCTATAAGATGGAGAAAAAAATAATAGAAAAAATATCTAAGTTGAGCTTTTATTTTATTCACCCAGAGGTCTTATAGATTCTCTCTTTATAAATCCTAGCACATATTTGATGCTAAATAAATATCTGTTGGCTGAATACAAATATATATATATATATATATATATATATATATATATATATAGAGAGAGAGAGAGAGAGAGAGAGAGA
>NW_026000164.1:14806124-14810687 GCF_001458135.2 Marmota marmota marmota | reverse complement strand
TATATATATATATATATATATATATATATTTTAATACTGAGAGCTCCTAGTACCTCTCTGCAAGAGATATAAAACATTTAGAAACAGACCATCAGCCTTTTAATAACCAGATTTCCAATTAGAGGATACGTGTGAATTGGTATAGGCTTTCCCTGACTCCTAATTCTCTCTAGAGGGTAGAAGTGTGGCATTTTGGTGACAACAGTACAGAAGACCCAGGACTACAAGGCAGCAAGACCTTAAAAACAGAGCATTACTCTATCCAGGATGACTTAACATTCTCTCTCCAGTGCTGTTTTTTGCCTCAGCCCGGCTGGCTGGGCAAAATAGCCGGGGGGTGACGAACAACTTGTGTAGATTGATACAGCAGGAATGGGAGCCGTTTATTGTAGGACAACAGAGGTATTTATACATTCCACATAGTTTATCTTAATTAGCATAAACTAGATACATCAGTCAACCAATAAGGAATCTCCACACTTAACAGCTCGCTGGCCTTACTTCACAAACCACTCCCTCTGGCATTTTGCCAGGCACCATCCAGACTTGTTTACAGACCTTAACATTAACCACTCCCTCTGGCAAAATGCCAGGCGCCATCCAGACTTGTTTACAGACTCTAACAGTTTTTATTATTATTAACTTTATTGGTATAAAGGAGTTAGAAGCTGCTTTTGCTAAAACTTACTGACTCTGCACTTGGGCCTGTAGATGGTTAACTAAAAGCAGGAGAAAAGCTTGGCATCTCAGCCTCCATTTTGTGGCTCCTTGGCTACTTTAAACTCTGCACATACACATGTTAATAACTTATGGAAAATCTGTTTAAAAACTGGTAATACAAATTTGATTGGTCTTAATTTTACCTGATCTCTCTTGTCTCTTTTTTTAGACTAAAGACACAAAGATAAGATTAACTAAGATATTTTCAAGATTCTAGGAGGAGCCAGCCTTGCAGGCAGATCACCCCATGATGGGGCTACCCCTCCAAGCATGAGCAATTACCCCATGATGGGAACTAAGGCTGTCCCCCTCCCCTGGCAGGAGTAATCAACTCCTGATGGGGATTTGGATGGCCCCCTCAGAAGGTAATTGGAACCAGCAGGACCTTGCAGAACCAGACCTGAGATAATGATCAACCAGACCACAGTTTAACCAAGGCTGATTAATTATACATACTCTCCAGTTTTGTTCCTTCCCCATTTAAATCTGAAGCTCTTGTGGGTACACCTCAAGACAGGGCTCAGGATGCTAGTCCCCCTGTTTCCCAGTGTCGCCACACTGAACAATACATTCCTTTCCTACTTCGCCATTATTTTTCCATTTGGTTTTTGTGATGAGTGGCCAGATCTGATCTACTGGGAACCTTGGAAGGCAGGCCCTCTGGCCTAGGACTCCAGTAACATAATCTTGCTTTTCATCTTCAGTGAGAAAATTCACTGTGGAAGCTGCATGCAGAGAAAATATTTGTACTTACAGAGGGCGTCAGCTTCTGTTCACACACAACTAGCCCTTTGAAAGGTTTCCTCAGTAGGACACTGCTACATCAGCTCATCATCTGAGCTCAGAAGATTGGGCCTGTTATTACTAAATAATAACTACTTAACTTGCTGGGCACTTTATGAATGAATACTTTTCTGATTCTAAAAGTGATACATATTTATTGTAAAAAAGACACACAATGCAGAGAAATAAAAAAGGAAAACTATTCAAAATTTACAACATTGACAAAAGTTAACATTTTTGCATGTCACTATAGTTTATTTTTTTTCTACAAAAATACACTTTAAAATACTTTTGGAATTATATTTCATTAACATATTTGCATATAGCTTTTTTTTTTTGCTCAGTACCATATGGTGAGTAATCATTTCACTAAATTCTTCAAATGCACAGTTTACTAATAGCTGCATAATCCTGTCTCATATAGCTATACATAGTTTATTCAAAGATTTTCTATCATCTGGTATTTGTTTTTTCTCTCATTTTCACTATTATAATTGTGGTCTACATTTTGTATATAAAATGTCTATTGCAATTCCAATTACTTTCATTAAGGGAGTTTGTTATAAATGAAAACAGTGAGGTAAAGGGCAAGACTTTTAAAGCTTTCTGATGCATATCCCCAAACAGCGTTGTGGAATATTTATAGCATTTAGACTTATACATCAGTGACCAAGATCTGGCCTTCCTTCATCTCCATCACTAGACCTTGTTTGTTCGAAGTATCCGTCAATTTGGCACATTTAAGCAATTATTTCATTTTGGTTTGAATTTTCATTTTTTAAAATTACTAAGTGAAGCTGGGATTTTAAACTGGTTTCTTCTAAAGAATGTTCCATTTGGGTTGTTTTAGAGTATTGGGAATAATTGTTCATTGGTAAAAGTGTTTTGTCTGTTAAGAATATTTGTTTTTAGTTCCCATTTTTGTTGGTTATATTATGTGTCTTTAATTTTGTTGTCAAATTCTGAATTGAGTTTTAAAAATGTATATATTCAGATGGAGTACAATGGAGACGTTGTCTCTATAGTGAGCTATAGGTTTAAGAATTCCTACCGAAATCTCAGAAGTTTCTTAACGAGATAGACAAGGTCATTTTAAAATGTATTTTAACTGAAAGGTTCTAGAGTGAACAAAACAATTTTGAAAGAAAAGAAAAAGAAGGAGAAATCATTATTTCCAATGTTCAGGCCTAAATTACACTACAGTTGTCAAGACAGGGTGGCACTGGTGGAGGATGGAACATAGACTAAGGGGCCAAAACAGAGAATCCAAAACCAGACCAACATGAATATACCCAATTCATTTTGAATAAGGAAGCAAAAGCAATTCAGTGTTCAAGGGAAAGCATTTTAATAAATGATACTGGAGTAATTAGACCATCGACTGTACAAGAGTGAAAAAAGGGTGGGGGGGACTTCATTAAATCTCATGTCCTATACTAAAAGCTATCTAAAATTGATCACAAGCTTATGTGTAGAGCACAAAACCATAAAACTTCTACAAACAAACACAGAAGCAAATCTTTGGGACCTAGAGTTGGGCTAAAGGTCTTAGACCTCACACCAAAAGCACAGTCCATAAGAGGAAAAGTAGATAAATCAGATTTCATCAAAATCAAAAACTTTGCCTCTATTGAAGAGGTTGAAAAGACTAACTGCTGAATAAGAGGAAATAGTCAGAAACCACATAGCTGACAATGGACTAGTATGAAGAATATATAATAGAAAGACCTCTCAAAACTCAAAACAGTCCAACTAGAAGATGGGCAAGACATGAACAGACATATCACCAAGGAGGAAACACAGATGGCAAATAGGCAACGAAAAGACGTTCAACATCATGATCTATCAGGGAAATGCAGATTAAAATGATGCCAGCCATCACTACAGACCTATGAGAAAGGCTAACATAAAAAGTAATGACAACCCTGAAGGCCGGCGAAGATGTAGAGAAAGTGGATCACTCACTCACACATTGCTGGTAGAAATGCAATCATTACCGCCCTACTGAGAAAAGTTTATCGGGTTCTTAAAAACCTAAAAATCAACAACCATATGATCCAATTACATTCTCTGAAAATTATCCCAGAGAAATAAAAACTTATTTTCATTCAGAGACTTGCACATGGATGTTCATAAAAAATTGCATTTTTAATAATGGAAAATTGGAAACTAACGTCTTAATGGGTAAATAGTTGAACAAATGAGTACATCTATGCCGTGGAATGCGTCTCAGCAATGCAAAGAAAATATTGATACATAAAATAACTTGGATAAAATCAGGGTAATTATGCTGAGTTGAAAAAGGCCCATCTCAAAAGGAGGCATATTATATGATTCATTCAGAGAACAGTCATGAGTTATCATAACCATGCACGTGGAGAACAGATTAGTGATCATGGGGAATTAGGGGTGGTGGAGAGGGAGGAGGTTGTGAATGTGACTACTTAAGGGTGGAGTGGGGGAGCCTGTGAAATAGAATGCTTAAGAGTATTGATTGCAGGCCAGGGTCAATTTTCTCATTCTGATAGAGTATGATAGTTATGTAAGAAGTTACCTGTGTTGAGGGAGGCCATGTTAAGGGTACACAAAATATCCCAGTACATTTCTTCCCAGTCTTCCATCAATCTATAATTATTTCAGAATAAATTAAAAATTCACTGCCTATACTCATTAAAATATGTGTGTGATGTAGAAAAAAAGTGTGAAGATACAAACTTGGTTAATAATAGTTTTTAGTTCTGGGAGGTGGGATGGATTGGCATGGGTGAGGGGACGGGTGTTATCCACTTTATGACGTTGTGCTATTTCTCAAAAGGTGTTACAAGAAATCAAAGGCATAAAAATAGGAAAAGAAGAACTTAAATTATCACTATTTTCAGATGACATGATTCTATACCTAGCAGACCCAAAAGGGTCTACAAAGAAACTATTGGAGCTAATAAATGAATTCAGCAAAGTGGCAGGATATAAAATCAACACGCATAAACCAAAGGCATTCCTGTATATCAGCGACAAATCCTCTGAAATGGAAATGAGGACAACCACTCCATTCACAATATC
>NW_026000164.1:14744816-14805453 GCF_001458135.2 Marmota marmota marmota | reverse complement strand
TAGTAGAGGATAGGAAAGGCAGGAGAATACAACAGACACTAGTATAGCAATATGTAAAACAGTGGATGTGTAACCGATGTGATGCTGCAATCTGTATACGGGGTAAAAATGGGAGTTCATAACCCACTTGAATCAAAGTGTGAAATATGATTTGTCTAGAACTATGTAATGTTTTGAACAACCAGCAATAAAAATTAAAGAAAAAAAAAGACTTGCCACTTGTGCGATTTAGAAAATAAAGAAAAAAATAATTTAAAACTATGTATTTAAACCCACAGTCATTTCCTAACATCTCTTACTGTCTTAGTAATCTCCTTTTATGATTAGATTTTTACCGGTTTTTATAGTTATTAATGCTTTATTTTTTAAAATAAGACTTTCTTTCCTTAATCCATTTGTAATGTTGTTTAGTTATCTAACTAAAATAACATATCTAAGGTCTTATGTAACTTAAAATAATTTAAAAATAGCTAACCGATCCTCTACCATTCTTTGGCTTTTATTTTGGTGATACATCTTTTTTATATTAAGCTCTAATATATACTGGGGTTTTTTTTGGCTAATTTTTTTTCAGTTTTTGTACTATGTGGAGTTTTTTTGTGCTTCATAGATGTGTAATTTTCCTATGTAAAATTTTTTCATTACATTTTATTTTCAGAATTTTCTACTTGGATAGCGTAATACATTTTTCTTCTATATTGATTTAGAATTTTTTAAATCAAGTGACTTTTTATTGGAATTGAGTTATAATTATAAATTAATTTTTGCAATTTTTTTGTCTATGAACTTGGAATGTCTGTACAGTTTTTCAAGACTACTTTTATGTCTTTCAATTGTGTTTAATAATTTTATTTATTAGTGTGCAGCAATTGATTTTGTGAGGTTGTTCTTCAGCATTTATGTTTTGGGCTTTAATTATCAATGATGAATGGAATCTATATTCCATTTCTTTGTATAAAGTGGCTATTACTAGCATATCATAATTGATTTTTACAGTTTTATTTTGCATCAAATTATTTTAAGCCTGTATCATTTCCTTCCTTGGATTCACTTTTGTTGCTTTGCTTTGTTCTCTTCATTTATTCTTCTTGGTACACACACAGTGATGACTAATGTAGGAATGTTGGCCACTCCTGTTCCCAAGTTCAGAGAGAATGTGGGTTTTGTGCCACCAAGGAGCATATTGTTGAATGTTGACTTAAGGTAGATGCTCCTTCAGATATTTGCTGCCCCCTATTTCTTAAATCAAGAATTGCTTGGGCTGGGGATGTAGCTCAAATGGTAACACGCTTGCCTTGCATGCGCGGGGCTCTGGGTTTGATCCTCAGCACTACATAAAAATAAAATATAGATGTTGTGTCCACCGAAAACTAAAAAAAAATCTCTTTCTCTCTTAAAAAAAAAGAATTGCTACTGAGTTTTTGCAAATACTTTTAGACTATTAGTTTGATCACGCTAGTTCTCTATCAACATACGTGGCTAGAGTTATTCTGTCTTTAGTGAAATTTTGTTTTAACCAACTTTATTATTATGATTTATGTACAAATTCATCATTTAAGTAAATACCAAACAATTTGATAAATGTTGACAGATACATCTATAAAAGCACAGCTGCAATTTAACATTTCATCATTCTTATTACATTTTTTGTGCCACTTTGCAGGGCATCTCTCCCTTTGCTGCTGGCCCCATTCAATCACTGACATGCTTTTGTCACTCTAAATTAATCTACATTTTCTAAAATTTTATGTAAGTGGAATCAAACTCTGTATGTTCTGTTATGTCTTGTTTCTTTCATTTAGCATAATGAGTTTGAGACTTGTCTCTGTTTGTGCTCTTATGACAAACTTCCTTAGACTGGAGAATTTATAAATAACACGGATTTATTGTTATTTATTTTGATTGCTCTGGAGTCTGGGGAGCCCACCATCAAGGTTCCAGCAGCTTTGGTTGTGCTGTGAGGCATTTCTGCGTGTTGCTGTACCCTCACACGGTAGAAGGTATAGAAGTTTCCTTCAGGCCTCTTTTGAAGGAATCTTTTATGCCTTCTACCATGATATTAGTGCCGATTTCATTTGTGAGGCCTCCTGACTCTTATATCCCCACAATTGTTGAGAGCCACAGCCAAAGGGGCCCCAGCAAACTTCCAGCTGCCAGCAAACTTCCAGCTGCCGGCTGATGATTGGCTCACAGCGGCCCCAGCAACATCTAGCTGATTGGCTCCTCGGCCCCAGCAACATCTAGCTGATTGGCTCCTCTGCGGTGATGCTTATTGGACTGTTTCCCTGCCCTTTCAGACCACGGAGCTGCTCATTGGGGGACTTTTTTGGCTCCGCCCACGTGACCCAGCCAATCGGCCTCAAGAGCAGGAGGATTGTGGGAGGTGGAGAGAGGCTTGTGTGGGAGAGAGAGGCTTGTGGAAAGCCGGTGGTGGCAGTTGAGGCTCTGAGGATTTTTCCTGAGAGGCTGTTTTGTTTGGCGTGTGTGGTTCTAAAAATAAAGTTAGTTTCTTTTGACAAGTGGCTCCTGATTGTGCCCAGCCAGACTGCGGCACACAATAGGTTTAGATTTTAATCTGAGTTTTGGAGGAACACAGACATCCAAGTCATACCAAGATAGTTTTGCAATATACTCAAGTTTGTTGTTCACATTATTGAGTTTCTTTTCAGTAATATACTGTCTTTGATGCCCATTAATAGATTATAAATCTATCATGATATTTTAAATGACATTACTGTCTTTCCTTATCTAAGCTAGGGAAGATATTCAGTTCATTTTTCTTTTTCACAACTTGCTTTTGTCTTTTTTTTAATTATAGAGATGATAGTAAAAATGTTATTCTCCTGAAATGAATATTTTTTCTCACTAAGTACTTTTCTAAATTTGACATCACTTCTAATTTATTCATTTTTAAAGGAGAAAAAATAAATTCTAGTTGTTTGTCAATAAATAGTGTTCCTGGACTATCTCAACCCTTCTCATTGTCTTTATTTGTTCTTACCTATGTCCTTTCTCAGATTTAACTTGAAATGAACTCTAGTTTTTAGAACTTTACCTCTGTACTTACTTAGTCAATATCTTTCTAGGTTATTCAAATTATTTTTGATTATGAGAGAAGTAGTAGAAAAATTTACTTGAATTTGGAATGAGAGAAGGTCTGAGAAGGGGCAGGGGTGAATTCAAGATGGAAATAGAAACTGGAGGGAGGGATAGTGGTAGTGAAGAGTTGGAAAGTCGAGGTTAAATGGTGGCAATGCTTTATTATCCTTTGAACTATGCCTACAATTCAGTCATTTGATAAGTATTTTTTTTAGAGAAAGAGAGAGAGAGAAAGAATTTTTTAATATTTATTATTTTAGTTTTCGGCGGACACATCATCTTTGTTTGTATGTGGTGCTGAGGATCGAACCCGGGCGGCACGCTTGCCAGGCGAGCGCGCTACTGCTGGAACCGCATCCCCAGCCCAGTATTTTTTGAATATCTTTTACATGCAAACATTGTTCTAATTGCAGGGAACTTAACAGTTAATGAAGTAGGTAAAATCCTATCCTCATTTGGAGGGTGCTGGAGGAAGGCAGGGGTGCACAATAAGTTACATTCTAGAAAGCACTGTGGATAAGAAGTTAGCTAAGAACATGGCTCAGTTCAGATGCATCACTAATTGTCTCTGCTTCCTGACTGACAAGTGAACAGTTGGATTTCTCAGTGGCATGGTGTTATGGTTTGAATGTGAGGTGTCCCCTAAAGCTCACTTGTGAGACAATGCAAGAAGGTGTAGAGGACAAATGTTTGGATTATGAGAGCCTTAACCCAATCAGTGAATTAATCCCCTGACAGGGGTTTACTGAGTGGTAACTGAGGGCAGGTAGCATGTGGCTGGAGGAGGTGGATCCCTGGGGGGTGTGCTTTTGGGGTATATACTTTGTAGCTGGCAGGTGGAGTCTCTTTCTCTGCTTTCTGATCATCATGTGAGCCACATCCCTCTGCCACACTCTTCCACCATGATGTTCTGCCTCATCTTGAGCCCCAGGAATGGAGCTGACCTTCTAAGGACTGAGACCTCTGACACCGAGAGCCCCTAAATAAATTTTTCCTTCCCTAAAATTGTTCTTGTCAGGCCTTTAAGTTATAGCAATGAAAAGACTGACTAAAATACATAGATATCCACAATTCCTTTCAATATTAAAATCCTAATCTATTTCCATAAATATGAAGTAGCTTAAAATAATTTCATAAAGAAACACATAAAGGGTTGTGGCTCAGTGGTAGAGCACTTGCCTAACATGCATGAGGCACTGGGTTGATCCTCAGCACCACATAAAAATAAATAAATAAAATAAAGATATTGGGTCCATCTACAACTAAAAAAATATTTAAAAAAAAGAAACACAAAACTTGGCACAAGTTAGTACTTACTGTTTGCTAATCATGTACTGTTTATAAAAGTTATTGCATCTAATCCCAGCTGTGTGCCTGTATTTGAACTTATTAACAATGTGTCCTTACTAGTTCCTTGCTTGTTTGAGGCTTGCTCATGGCTCTGTGACCTCTGGCAAGCCCTGCCAGGTGTTAAAGCTCCCCCTTGAACTTGGTCTCTCGAAGCTGTCTAGTGCTCTTGCCCTCTGTTCAACATGCACATTTCATGTTTGAATCCAGGAAAGCTTTCTTTATGCTTCTTTTAGCCCCTCAAAGGGCAGAAAGGGACGTTTCCTACACAGTGTGTGCACAGTCAGTATTTCAGTGCCAGCCTTCGCCATTCTTTCCTAATGACCAAGGTATTTGTTTTTACTGATTAATTACTGCCATCTATTTAAACTAACTTTCTTAGAAACTCCTCTTGCTGATGTTTTGATAATGCTTCCCCAAGTCTGCCTGTTGCCAGAGAACTTACTTGGTATTAAAGGGATTACACTGCCTTTCCCATAAATGTTCGAATTCTTTAAAACAGATCTTAATGGACTTTAAAGCACAAGAAGCAAATTGCAGAGTAGAGAGAGAGACAGAACAGAAAATTTAAAAGAGAATGAGGTACCACCCCCGCTCCCAGGAAAAAGAGAATGAAAGAAAAATGTACAATGTTTTTATTCCTTTCATAGTAACATTATGATAAAGCTTACTTTGCTTCTTAAAAGGAAGGTAAGGGAAGGAATTTTAGACGAGTATTTATGTAGAATAGAATTGGGATGGTTAAATGGGAAAATGGAAAGGTGAATGTTTGGTGAATTGCCTTTCCTTGGCTTCTCTTAATTCCTGCTGAGAAAGAAAGTATGAGTTTGGGTCTTCTTCTTCCAGGACACGGTAGGCTTTTGTAAGCAGTGACTGGTAGAATTCATAAGGTTGAAGATAAGTGAATTTAAGTAGGAGTTTATAATGTACTGGTTACTTAGTTAAGGAATATTTGGGGAATACCTACACTTTGTGGATTAATGGGATGCATCTACACTTTTTAATGGTAGAAGTTAGTTATAAAACTATCTAGTTAGGTGTAAAGGCTTAGAGACCTTCTAGCCAAGTGAGTTCCCTATTAGGTGACAGCCCCTGCTAGGCCAAGAAAACCAACTCACATTTCAATATGGAATCAGGGATTTGATGCCTCCCAAATATCAGTGTGGTGCATGTGGTAGCTCCTTTTTGGCATTCTTTGCTGGTCATCAGCAGAGTTTGGTGTTGAATCAGACCTGAATTTTGTGTGAGTTTGACACTTTGGTCTTTTGCATCCATGTACCTGCTCATCTCAGTACTGGTCCTTTTGCAAGCTGTTTCCTTTTTCTCTCCTTGATGAAATGGGTACAGAGACCCTCAACAGATACAGGTGGGGAGACTTGGCCTGATTCTTCTAACTTTGTAATGTCATATCATCTTCTAGAATCTTGAAGAAGTATAAACTTCTTTCCGAATAAAAGAATTAGAAGAATTGAGAAGCACATTAGGATAGCCAAGAGCCCCATAGAGACTGTACTGAAATCTCAGTGCCTTCACGTAGGCTTTTGATGAGGGCTGATTGGAAAGAGAGGAAAATTGTTTTTGGAAACTAGAGGAATGGAGATTCTTGCCAAGTAGTTGTAGGAAATTCAGCAACATCATCACCTGTGGTAATCTGGAAAATGGATCTCAACCAATTGGATTATCTAGTTAAAGAGTTTCTCTGGCAGGGTGTTGAAGGTACCTTCTAGATTTTTCTTCCTGCTTATAGAAAAACACAAGAGGAGAGAACCAAGCCTAAGAGAAATTGTAATACCCGAAACAGTTAGGACTTGTGGGGTTTGAAAATTTCTAGTCTCTTTAGATGGGAAATAATGCTAAAAATGGAGAAATTGGTTTTTGGACAAAGGTCAAAGCTAGGATAGTCTCTGGAATACATAATATAAGGTTAAAGTTGAGGGTATGACTAAAAGATTCTTTATGAAGAGGTCAGAGAATGATTTTGTGAGACAAAATGCTCTGTAAGGAATTATGGGTAAGTGACCTTATAAGTGATCCCAAGCCAGCACCATTTAACCAAATCACTCCTTAACTTCAAATCTAACAGATAAAAAATATCTCATGAGAGATAAAAAATATTTATTGTTGTTACATTTTGGTTTAATTTGCTGTGCAGCAATAGATAAAACAAATACTCTTAAGTTACCAGTGACCTTTATTGCAAAATCAATGAGGAGATGTCTGGCCTCATAGTAGACTAAACTGAGATGAATAAGTTCTCTTCCTGATTCCATGTGTGGAAATGCTGAAAAACAAATTTTTAAAAAAGGATGTCATATAACAGAGAAAAAACACAATCCCTATACAATGGAAAGCTAGAGAAAAATCCCTTTAGTTATACTGGCAAGGAAAACTGCATGCACTAATGTGGCCCGCTGAGGTTTCTCATTAGATGTCAGCTCATGTGGAGGACGAGGCTGAGCATTCATACTGGAAGAGGAGCTGAAAGCCAGTCCACCTGTTCAAGCACAACAGCCTCTAAGTGTGTGCTCTCTTCACAGAATATTATGTCCTGTTTGCCAGCTTTGAAAAGCAACCTAGAAACTTGTTGAACACTCAAGATTGTGTCATCCACCCACTATTGTCCCTTCTTTTTTTAAAGGAGAGGCCTTTGAACACAAAGCAAATTGAGTGAGGAATGCAGAGGCCATTTTCTCCAGGTGACAAAACTCACTTTCAGGTGGTCTACCCATCTATCCATGGGCTGATCAATTAGTCCATCAATCTAGGCATCCACCTGAGTTGTCAAGGGCAAGATGATCGTTATGAGAATATGTATGATTTATTTATTTAAGTTGAAAAGTAGCAGTCATTCCTCTCTTGTCACCACGATGCTTCTGCTGCTCTGTCACTCTCTTTGAAAGGCAGCATGATGTGGTCTTGCTCACGTCCTGCAGGGGCGAGGAAATGGGTACCCATTGGAGGGATGGGCTAGCTGCGAAATAAAGCTATGAAAGTAGTATCATATAATAAATATAAAGGACCAGAAATATATTTTAAAGAGCCGGGGCAGTGACAGGTTAAGCCAACCACAGGGGTACAGCTGCTAACAAAGAAAGAGCCACTGCTTGCTTTATTTAAGGCGGTATAGATCAAAAGGGATTGGGAGGAGCTTTTTTAGGAAAAATAGGATAGGGGTGGGGGTAGGCAGGCTCTTTGGCTCATAACCGGTTACTCCCTTCTCTGGGACTGTGCTTGTACTTGAGCAGTGAGCTAGAACACAGCGCCAATGTGAATTGGACATTCTTGAACCAGTGGATTCCGCCCGGGAGTTCCCCAAACTGGGCTTCCCTGGCTAATGGCTGGAAGGTCATTCAGGTCACACACAGCTCATAGATGGCTTCCTGCAATGTGGTTCTGGTAATAGAACATCTCCGACAACTTTTTTAATATGGAAACTGGGATAATTATCTTTCCTCTCTTTTGATATGGTGAATATCAAATACTTTACATTAATCACTAATTTCCTTTTCCCATTATTCTCATTTTTTTTCTTTGGTGCAATACTTATAAACTGTACACTTAGATCTTCAAACCGAGCTGTATAGGTTAAATGAAATTTACCTAATAAACACAACTCACCTGTGGTGGCTGAAACCTTTGTCTGCCTCTAGAAATGGCAAGGTTGCTGTCAGTCAACCATGCCCTAACCTTTTGTGATTGAATGCTTTAGTTGCTTCTCTTTCCAAATCAGTGGAGCTGATTGGTCCACTGACCTTTAAGAAAGTGAAAACATCGAGGAACATTGCATTTGTTGTCTTTCTTCTTACCTATTTGAACATTTATCAAAATGGACCCCAGTTCATTTTCTATGAGGTATCAACAGGTGCATGTATGTTTTTATTGATGTGTATTGGGGCGAGTATGGATTCCTAGGGAGGACTCCATAGAGAAAAAAAAAAATCCAAACCCAAACCAAAATACCTTATGGAGGAAGATTCCAGTATTTCAGTTCTCCTTATCAATAGCTATGATGGACTCCTCTTTCTTTGATTGAATTTTAAAATATTAAGATTTCCTGGATGCCACTCTTAACCCACTTTTTACTCCCTAATCTGAGTAAATTTCTCAGCTGCACATGGTTTCACCACCTCTGCTCATGGAACACCAACCTGTTCTGTCTATACTTTCCTGGTTCCCTGTTCAACCATCTTTCCTACCTGGCTACTGCTCCTGATGTGGAGTGACAGGTAGTCAAGAAAGATGGAGACCTATTAATTCTTTACTGCAACTGGATCACAAGTGGGAAATCATGAAGTTACCTTTCATTTTCAAAAATGAAAATAAATTTGACTGAGAAAAAAATGATATTGCTGAATTTTGTGCCAGTCTTTATCAGGGTTGAGCTTTAGGATTCACTCTTGCCTATTTTGTATTTTCTCAGCTTAATGACTAGTATATATAGTATAAGACAACCATGTACCTGTCAAGTGTGGAGGAAGAAGAATTTAATGAAAGGATTTTGCATGAAGAAAAGCAATGTTGAAAACTCAGTCTGTTGTCTTCTTTCTTTACTTGATCTCTTCTCCCAGGTCTTTTTGCAGATAGCTAGGTTTGAATTTGTTTCTCTTTTCGCCCAAGTGCAACTTGGAATTCACGAAACAATTCGTTTTGTATTTCCAGGGAGGGTAAAAGCAGTTCAGAAATGTCTGCTTCTTCCTAATCAACTAGTATTAAAATTTTTCATAAAATATTTCAGAAAAAATTTGCATCTGGAAACATTTTTTTAAAAAATGTATCATAAGTTGGCTGAAAGTTATATCTGCTTAAAATTATGTAATATTCTTCTCCTTTTCCTAAAACTCTAGCCCCCCTCCTCCATTCCTTTGAATGCTTGTGACTGAAATGAATAGTCACAGCAGGTGAACTTTCTTGTCTGCATTTTGACCTTGCTTTTTAAATCTGCAGTCAATCAGAGAAAATTTTTCTTCATTTCTTAGCTCCTATCAGTTTCTGAAAGCCCTCTCACAAACATATCCTCGGGACTTAGAGATTTACTGTGCATTATTCTAGTTTGAAAGCTGCTATACTTTAGTTGCATTCACAAATCATGTTTCCCGAAGACCGGAGCTCGGATCCTCTCAATTCACCCCTCTTATTTCATTAGTACACATGTTGACTCTTCCTTGTGTTAGCCACAGGGATAGGTGCTTAGAATACAAAGATGCATAAGTCATGGTCTCTGTCCTTAAAAGGGCCTCATCATCCAGCAGGGGAGACAGGTGCAAAGACAGGAAATTATATTACAGAATGATAAGTACCATAGGAAAGGAAGGCCCAAAGGACAGAGCTCCAAGGAAGAGAAATTAATTCTGCTTTGGGAGTAAGCAGAGTCTCTTCCTTAAGGAAGACAGCATTTGAATGAGTCCTTGAATGATGAGTGGATTAAGGAACTTCCGGTTGTGAGTTGTGTTCCAAATAATGTGTAGACAGAGAAGAGAACTCCCCTCAGTGGGAGACACAGATGATCCTGGGTTTGACTGCAATGTGTGCTCTGAGGCACTTCCTCTGTGGAGCTGATTCTTAAAGTCACATTAACTTGCAATTCCTGGTTCAAGATGGCTCTAGATCAGCACTGCTGGGTTTCCCTTTCCCCACTCTCCACACATGGGCTTTGTTCTTTAATCATCATTCCCTTAATGTTTTTTTTTTTTTCTTTTTTATAGGGGTTGTTGTGATAGGCAGAGTAACAACGCCCCTGGCCAAGATGTGTACATCCTGATCCCCGAACCCTGTAAATATGTTACCCTCCACAGAAAAGGGGCTTTAAAATAGATGGAATTGATTACTGCTAATTATCTGACCCTAAGATGAGATGACCCTTGATTTTATGGGTGGATTCAGTGTCATCACGGGTTCTTAAGTGTGGAAGAGGGAGACAGGCTTGTCAGTATAATATGATGCGAGAGTGAGTCAGCCAGCTATTACGGGCCTTGAAGGAAGGGGCCAGAAGTCAAACATTTGTGGTGATCTCTAAAAGTTGATAAGGGAAATGAGGTCTATCGAGGGCCTCCAGAAAGAACAGAGTCCTGCCAACACCTTGATTTTAGCTGAGTCAGACCCAGTTTAGCTTTTTGGCCTCCAAGAAAATAGAACAATACATTTGTGTGGTCTTAAGCCATACAGTTTGTGGTATGTGTTACAGCAACAAGGAGATGAGTGCAGCTGTTAAAGTCCATCCTCAGCCACAGATTCCCATCTCTATCCTGTGGTTTCAATGAGCTCACCTGCTACTTGAGAGCTTTGAACGTCCAGTCCACTAAGGCCTTCCATTCGTTAGTCCAGTTGTCTATGTTCCCTTGTTAACTAAGGGATCTGCTTATTCCCATTCAGTGCTATTTCAACATAAAACATTATCCAACATTCCACACTTACATATATATTTTTATAATTCTTTCCAAGTTTGACATCATGCCCAAATCTCTAATTCTCATATACCTTGGTCCTGGCCAATCTGTCTTCTCCCTTAAATACACTAGGTCTTCCTACTACCTGTCTAATCTTCTTTTTCTTAAATTATATTAATTGATTAAGAATTCTATTAATTGATCATGCACACTTCCAAAGTGACTATGGGACATGGCTTTCTGTTTGCTTATATTTGTCCAGGTTACTATTCTCTCAGGCAGTTCTCATAGCTCCTCAAACTCTGCCCAGCATGTTGTAGTAGACCAAGGCTTGTTAGTAGGGATTGGTGACCATTAGGAGATGAAGTATTCTTAAGGAACAGCTATGGGGAACAAGTAATTAAAAGTTCAAATGATAGGAAGCTGAAGGAGAAAAAAAAAATATCTGGGGCATTTTTAAGACCATAGACTTGGCATTTCTAGAATCTCAACAGGTTTATTGATGAGTCATTTTGGGTGAACTAACGGGTCGTTGGCTCTGCAAAGCTCTTAGAAATAATGTGCTCTCCCCAAATTGCACTTTCTTCCTACTCCTCTACCCAGTGGGCCATGTTACTCCAAGTTACAACTTAAGCAGGGAATAACTTCAGAGAATGTCCTGGAAGGAGAAATACAGAATCTGAGTCAGAGCAGGCCTCAGAGGTAATGTTCACTGACATGTTAACTTATTGCAGTGCATGCCAATTTTCTGTTGCTAAACTTGGAATCTAAACTACACACTTGTCTTTCCTATCCTTATCTTACAACATCTTGTTCTGTTCATTTCAGTATTTGATTTATTTGAGCTTTATCTTTGTATTTCAGCTTGGAAAAATATCTTGTGTTCTAAAAAGTGATTTTGAGGGTGGGAACTACCTGGAGTTGGTCTCTATTAAAATATCAATGCATAGTACCAAAAGTTTTTTGTAAGTGTGATAATGATGGTTTTTGAAAAGTCAGTTCTCTATTTGAAAAGCATGAATAACACACTCTGAGGAGAAATATTGATTTCCTGGCTGTGGTAGGACTTGAACACCTATGGCTGGGGAAGCTACTGGACTATTGTAACAGAAGAAAGAAGCCAGTTCAAAAGAAGAATGGCATAGAGGGTGGACCAGAAGGACAGTAGAGACAGAACAGGGTTTCCACACCCTGAGATTCACAAGGAAATATCAAGGATGTTTTAACAACAGACAGTTAATATTAAGAGATATGGCGGCATGGGAAAAATGGAGGAGCTGTGATTGGGCAAAGGGGAGGGAAGGGAAGAGTGCAATAGGGCAGGAAAGATGGTACAATGAGATGGACATCATTGCCCTAGGTACATGTATGACTGCACATATGGTGTGACGCTACATTGTGTACAACCACTGAAATGAGAAGTTGTGCTGCAATTGTGCACAATGAATCGAAATGCATTCTGCTGTCATACTTAATTAAAATAAATAAATTAATTAAGAAAGAGAGATAATCCCAATTTTAGGTAAATTGAATCAATAGCAGGGAAGAAAAGAACAAAGCATTTTCTAGAATGCTGTACATTGTAGGATGAAAAAAGAAGAGAGTGTCAAGGTAAGGATTAAACCATTTTGGGAACTGAAAAGGAGTGATCAGATGCTCAAATAGTACTTATGAGTACAAGTTAGCAAAGTCAGTCTTATCCTAAAACTTAGATCTGGGGATAGTATTGAGGTATGTATGTTAGGCATTGGTCTACAGCATAGCACTGATTCTCAAAACAACCTTAGGAGGTGGATGCTACTATGTCATCTACATTTTATAGCTGGGAATATTGAAGCATGACTCTTGCCAAAGGGATCAATGTTTGTAAGGAATGAATCTGGGTTTTGAACCCAGGTCACCCAGCTCTAAGGTCAGTAACTTTTATCAGGCCACCATATTGAACAATGGGGAGTGGTGATGATTTGTTCTGAGAATGGATGGATTCATGGAAGTCCAAGGCTTCCTCTTTCTTGTCAGCAATGTGATCGAAACTGAGGATTAATCCTTGTTTCATTGTAGCAAGATAGCAGCAACAAAAAAAGAAAAAACAAAATAAATGGTACATCAGGATTTGTAATTACAAATTCACATTCATCAGTCTTGTCTTATCTGAATGAGGAGCAGGGACTAGGACCAGGCACACTTGAGGAGCCCTTGGAAGGAGCTCCCCATCATTGTCCAGGGGT
Source organism: Marmota marmota marmota (assembly GCF_001458135.2). NCBI lineage: Eukaryota > Metazoa > Chordata > Mammalia > Rodentia > Sciuridae > Marmota > Marmota marmota. Next base: position 14,792,396 of record NW_026000164.1, on the reverse strand, counting down.
CTGAACAATCCCCAGGATCCTCTGTTAGTGGGTAGAGCTTGATGAGAGAGGAGATGGGAGCTGGGAGCAGGACTTCAGAACCAGAGGTTCTCAGGTGTTGGTAACATGCTGTGAACAGAGGGCTGAGGTCACACCTAACTGAGAGCCAGGACCAAGCTGTAGAAAGTAGCAATAACTACCATATGTAATTTTGATCATTTCAAAGCTTCCTAATAATGAAGGTAACCTTGTGTGCCGTACACTGCAAATATGCCCACCATAGGCAATTTCGGGGCTGCTGAGCCGCAGGACCCAGAGGTTACCATCCCTATAGAACCTGAATCCCCCTGGAGTTGTGCACAGGTGGCTCAGTGGACCAGTGGGCGGGGTGGTGAGGAGCCTGCAGAGTTTGCAGCGACTGCAGTTCCACTTCCTGACTTTGGGAGAGAGTTTTCTCGTCCTCCTGGAGCTCTGTGTATCTCAGCGCTCTCTTGAGTTGATAAGCACTTTCCAATCAGCCATTTTCATTATCTCCTGCCTGCTTTAACTTCAGATGTATTCACATTCATCAGTCTTGTCTTATCTGAATGAGGAGCAGGGACTAGGACCAGGCACAATGGAAGAGGTAATATTCAAAGGCTTTAATTATATCCACACTTGAGGAGCCTCTGGAAGGAACACTTAGCAAGTTACAGAGGATCAGCGCCAGAGCTGTCGTGCACCTGTTTCTCACTTACTGATGAGGGGCTGGTTGCGTCACAGGATGCCTTTCAGGAGTCCTTCAGATATTCTCTGGGTAGCATCCTAGTTCTGACTTTCTGGAAAGAGTTTCTCTAACCTGATTACTTTAATCAGATAGGTAGAAGGGATAAGTACTGTCAGTTTGGTGCAATAAGCATTTGCTAAGCAACTTCTGGGTGCTCAGATTCTGTTTGCAGTGTTGGGGGTGAGAAAAAAATGATCTCAGCTGTTAGGGGCTCACAGTGAAGAACCCAGGAGGTATTCATAAGCAAATCAGCTTGAGAGGGGCTATAGAGGGGGTACTTTAGGAAAACAAAGGCAGAGGTGGTCAATAGGACTTTAGGAAGCACCCACAGGCCTTGCAGAAACTGGGTTCCTCTCGTCCCAGCCTCCTGTCTAGATCTGATAGGTCTCTTAAGCAGAGGTCCTCCACCTTGGCTGCACCTTAGCATCATCTGGGAAGCTTTGAAAAAAATCCCAGCACCTAGGCTGGATTCCAGACTGACTAACACTCCTCAGCAGTGGGATTCAGGATTCAGTATTTTTAAAAGTTCTTTATGTGATTCGAATATACAACTGCATTTGAAAACCACTGTCCTAAAATAAGAATTTGGTAATTCAAATGTAAGAGTTAGAAAGAGGAAGATCGCTACAGTTTGGAGACTGTTACTCTATTCTGAGAGGGTTGGTGGAAAACTGGAAAGAATATTGTTCAACAGAGATCAGAGGTTCTACCTGGCCAGGTTCAGCTACAAGAGCACCACAGAATTTCACTAATACAGTAAATCCTGAAAAATAACATGAGGAGCAAGGTGTGGAATGTGAGCTGGGAATCCACTTGAATGTAGTGATCCGTGTATAAGTTTTATACCTTTTTCCCCTAGAAAAGTCTTGGGAAAGCTTGCATCCTAAAGCATATTTTAAAGCAGAGATGTTCATCTGAGAAGGCAGAGAGAAAGGGCATACATTCAGGCATCAGACTTGATGAAAATTTTGTTTGTGAATTGTACATTCTACAAACCCATTTAGGAGTTTCTAATTCTTTGATTTTTAACATATGAATTCAGTGAAAATGGGCTATTCAGGCTCACATATGCATGACTTCTTCAGTTGAACAATAATGATGGTAATGTTGGTTAGATTATATTTAAGCATGCCTTCCTATACCAGCATTTAATATGTATTATTTTATTTAAATGGCAGGTTAATAAAGAGGTAACTATGATTATTCCTATTACCCTGATGAGACCTAGAGGCACAGGGAATTTGAATAAATTTTCTGGAGGCTCACCTAGCAGAAGCTGGGATAAAAGTTCAGTTAGTCTGACTCAACTGTTCCCTATGCTGCCTCTATCTGTGGTGTAAGGGAGTGGCATGGTTGGAAGAATACTGGTCTAGGAACAAGAAGATAAGAATTTTCTATGCCCGAGTGAGCTGCTGTGTGATTTTGTGTTAGTTATTCACCTTCTCTGACTTAAGCAATTTTTAAAAGAGACTAGACATTAGATGATGCTGCACTTTTCTTTCTGATAATGAATTGCAACCAGAGTGCACTTTTGAAATAACTTTAGAATCTCAAAGATATAAATATATCATTTCCCATAAGAAAGTGCATAGGATTTACTTTACTTTTTTGTGAAAATGTTATATAAAAGACAACTTTTTTTTTCTTTTATCAGAAAATACCACCTTTCTTCCCCCATCCTCTTCGTACTTGAGGAAAACTCATATGGAAGGTAGGTGCAGCTGGACCTATTTATTTTTTTTCAAACGCCACCCTGTGTCCTACGGACAGGTGCCCCATCTGGCTCCCTGATCCTTTGTGATCTAGATGGATCTTTTCAGCTCTTGATCTGAAGCAGAATGGTTCTGAGACAAGCTGCTTAGTCCCCTTGGGAAATTAATCAGGCAGAGGAGGCAGTTCTGAGTCTCCAACAGGTACATTACCAGGAGTTCTGAAGCTTGTGTAGCTTGACAGGAAATTGCCTGGGGGAGTCTAAGAAACCCAGACAGGCTGGGCTCAGGCAGGCACTGAAGTTTGGAACTGCTTAGACTGCTTTATATGTCGTTAGGACGTAGAAAAACTTCCACCACAGGAGATGCAATCCTTTTGGTTCATGCTATTGATCATCCCGCAGATAACAAAGTAGTTGGGCATGGGAGGGTCCTGAGTTTGGTCCTATGCTCTTGTGGGGTCCTTCATGTTCTTTGTGCCACCTTCTCCCCCAGCTAAAGAAGATGTGTTTCATGGCTATGGGTCTAAAGTTGGAATGGAACCATGGCCCTTGAAGCCCATGATTATCTCAAGATGGTGTGGGGAGAACAGTGAGCGCTGCCCTGGAGGTGAGTAGAGCAGGGACAGAAGAGAAACAGTGTTGGCCCTTCCTTCCCTCCATGGAGCTCCAGGTCACTGTCACCGCACCTTCAGTGCCTTACCATCTCTCACCCTGACCAGTGTCACAGACTCCTCACTGTCCAGTGAGCTCTTCTTGGGCCTTTCTTGCCCCAGAACAATGACCCCACCATGCCACAGCTGTCTTGCCAAACTGCGGGCTGATTACCAGCAGCTCCTGTGGGCCGTGGGATAAAATATAAACTCCTCAGTGTGGCATCAAGTCCTTTAGCCTCTGACTTTAATATTCTCTACCCCTGAGTGGGGGAGGCGGGGTCTTGTGATGTCTAGTCTCCCCTCAGGCCTCACCATGGATCTGGGAAAGACAAAGACAGGGAAGCTGAGCCACAGAGGAGACCCATGAACTCTTCTCTCCAGTCTGCCTGCCTGCATCCACGGAGACACCTGATGGAGGGGCTCTAGCCTCTGATCTTAAGGCAGTGGACTTCCTTAAAATCCTCAGATTCTCTACTGCTTTCCCACTACGTAGTCTGAATACCCCACAGACAAGAAGATTTTGTCAAATCTGACCTTCCACAGTTTCTTTAAACAACAACAAAACAATAGAAATATTGAGTAGGAATATTCAAATGACTGTATAAGGAAAGTCTGAAACAACTCTCATCAGTGGGTTTTAGTGATGTGTCTGCTCGTCACATATCTTGCTTAAATTAATATGGAGCAAGAATTAAACTCAGATTCTGCATTAGCTATTCTTTACTCTGCTGGCTGTTGCCCCCGGCCCCAGTCAGAGGGAGAATTACAGTGAGACTAAAGGAGCTGAAGATTCAGGGCCTCTCACATGACTGGATCCTTTCCTGTCCCTTCAAGGAGGCCTGCATGGCATTGCGTGGTGACATGTGCTTATGAAGTTATCAAGAGTAAGGCACTCTAACTGCATTTAGGAATTGTCCCTGTCCACCCTGATTCCCTTCTGTTGCACTTCCTGCCTGCCATGCCAGGCAATGCTTGGGTGGGCATTTTGGGGATGCCCCTAAGTGGGAACTGACTGGAGGGGGAATTTAAGGAGTTCAGTGGCCTAAATGTGTGTGCTTCACAGTTGGGTCTAAAGCAAGCTGGAATGGAACCATGGCCCTTCAACTTCACAACTTCACAGTTGTGCACACTTAGGTTATTGTGTGTGGTCTTATTATTAAAGAGGACCCAGATCCAGAATCTTTTGGGGTGGGGTTAGAGAAGGCCAGCTTCAGGAGGCCTGAAGGATTTAGGCTTCAGTCGTGTGTGTTTGTGCTTCTTTTCTAACCATTGATTCCCCAGGATTACTTGGCTCCAAGTAGGTGCTTGATAAATACTCACTCAATGAATTTTTATATACATAAACTCAAAGGCATGAGAATTGCTGCCTCTGCCTATTTCATGTCTTCTCATATATCAAGACTATAGATCAAACTTTTCCAATATGGTGCTGATGTTTCTGAGAATAGACAATGAGAATCATAAATCCTTCGATACCATTTAATTTTAGGGCTTTCAAATGATAGGTGAGGACAGATAACAATTGCATGGGTTTTTTTTTAACTGTTCTTTTCTAGCTATCTCATATTTTGCAAGCTTTCAGGTGATGATATGAAGGGTGGGTAGTGTTCAGATCTTTTAGATAACAGGAGGGAGGATGCCAATATCTTCATAATGGTTTTGATCTTCTCCACATAAAACACTGATTTAATTCAATCCTCTTCTTAACAAACAGGCTCTCCAAGACATAGAGCAGTTAGGATAAGGTCTTACATCCATTAGGAGCAGGGTAGTCCTCAGCCCTGGAAAACCCTAGGTGCAGTGTCCTTTCTACCAGGTGCCTCTTTTCCTTTCAACCTTCCAATATTTGAAGGGCACATCACAACTTTAACCCTTCTTTTGTACTGCTTCTCATGGTTTGTTCTGTGTAAACATGGTTAATTTTTTACATTTTAAATTTGGAAAGAACAGGTAACATATTTTAAGCTTCTTTTGCATTTCTGCAGATAACTAGAGCAATGATGAGCTAATATTAACAGAGCAAAAGTAGTTGATTAGTTTATTCATATTCAAAATAACCCACTGGGTGTGGTTTAAATGCTCTGAGGAACCATGTTTCAAGTGCAAATAAAATTCTTCTTAGAGATATTGTTCACATGGTGAAATCTATCTTGATTAAAGCCTGGTCTGAACTGTGGGGCATAAGAAGGGTACAACAGCAGTGTATCACAGCTTGGAAAAAGGGTTGCCCTTGGGAGTCTAAGATAAAGAGGGAGTGTTCTAAAAGCACTCTTGGGAGCTCTTAGGGCAGCCAATAACCAATAGACCTGGCTCATTGATGAATGACTTCAGAGAACTCTGTTGGTGAGTAGCCAATACCTGCCCTGCTTTTGGGGGTAACATAGAAGCTACCGAAAGCTAAGACTGAGGACCAATGACCGGAATTTTGCAACATATATAATTTTGCAACATATAAAATTTATCATACATATATAATTTATCAAACCATTGGTTAATTTGCTGTACGTTTTACACTTTTATATTTGTTTTTTCTTTTCCTTTCATACTATGATAATTTATAGTTAAATTTTTAGATTACTGCTAGACAAACATCAATTTAATTAGGCAACTTAAAATGAGAATCACTTTTTAGGAGTGATAAAATTTAAAAGATGTGAACATGTTCTTCTAATGTGTTTTTATTATTGTTATAAATGCTTAATCATTAGCTCTGTGCTAATTGTTTGCATGCTTAAAACTATGTGAGAAATCATTTTGGCTAACAGTAAATCTTTTTATTTCTTCTGATTTTCTCCCTCAAACAGTGCTTGCCTTTTACATCACATTAATTCTGATTAGAGAAAGGAATAATTAGTAAAATGAAGGGATGGTTTGTGTTCTGCTCAATCTTTGCTTCATAACCCTCACTTCTCAGTGCTCAGTCCAAGGACAGAGTGAGAAACGAGCATTATTATTTACTGAGTCATGGTATTCCTTGCTTTTCTGTACTTTTTTAAAAACTCTTGAGACATTCACAATTTATCTACACGTATGCATTTTCTTTAAAATTATTCTCTAAAGTACATCAGGCAAGGACCGTCTTATTATTCTATGTCCTGTAGCAGCAGCTTTACCAGGAAACCATGAGCTATTTCGGAATCACCTAAGGGCCTTTAAAAAACATACAGTCTAGGGCCCTAACTTAGGGACTTTAATATAGATATTTTAAGGAGAGTCTCAAGAATCTGATTTTTTAAGCCTACCTAGATAATTTTCTGGACAGCCGAATTTGAAAATCACTAGCCTACAGCATGGAACAGTGCATTGAATTTAGAAAGTGTTTGCAAGCATTCCTTTTTTTTTGTTGTTGTTGTTTTGTTTTGAAGGCTGCATCACTCAGGAGAGCAACATAAACTGGGTCTATCGTATTTATTTTTCTCTCTTTGTGCTTTGCCATGCTTCACCAACTACCTGACAAAACCCAATTCAGATGCATTCTCTTTTGTTTTATGGTGCATAAAGATCATCCAATAACCACGTCTTTCCATTGCCCTTTCAAAACTACTTGAAGAATTGGAAAGTACTTTTAAAAATTTGCATTAGTTCTTTGTGGTAGAAGAGGACTCCATGATTGTGTTGGGCGTGTTGGGTGTGGCTGGAAAGACTTAGGCGCCACAAATGGCTATTCCACACTGTGTCTGTCAAAGCGCTGTCCTTCACTTTCTAGCAGCTTCTGCTATTTTCATTGCTGCTTTAAACATGCTCTAAATGATGTATTTGTTCCAGAAAGCCATCTCAGTGCTGGTTACTCTCCGCTGGGTGGCCTTCTGATCACTTCCTTCACAACTGCCCTTTTCCAGATCATCATGGAGTGGTCATTCATTCTCCTTATGTGGCCAATGCCCCGAAAGGGTGACAGAAAACTCTGCAATTGTCAGCGAGTGAGTGACATGCCTTGAGGAGCTCAATCTCATTTCCAGAATTTGCCAAGGGTGACTCCAACTTGCAATTTGAAATTCAAATAAGCGTCTTTGTGACATTGAGGCAATTTTTTCAAGAAGCTTAACTTGTGGGTTGCTTGATGTATTGAGGTTCCTAGAGCCATATGGAAATGTTGGATTGTGCCTAGGTCAGGAATAGGGTCACTGAAGGTAGGGGAAAAAAATTAAAAAATGAGGTGAATGGGTAGATGGAGGATAAGTGAATAAATATTGGAAAGAGCAATACATGAGGGAAAGTGAAAAAAGAAAGGTGACCAAGAGAGATTCTTTTGGTACATTTTTCAGTAAAGGGATAATTGACTAAGAACATTTCAGAGATTATCTCTAACATGTGAGCACTTGGGTCTAATAACTTTTTGCAGGTTTGGGATGTGGGTCTTTGTACAGCCCCCGCCCCCTTCTTGGCTACACCTTTTAAAATGTCATGGATAGTTGCTTGTTCCTTTCACAGTCTTTTTGTTGTTGTTGTTGTTGTTGTTTTTTTGGGTACTGAGGATAGAACCCAGGGGTGCTTCACCTCTTAGCCACATATACAGCCTCTTTCCCCTTTTTATTTTTTTATTTTGAGACAGGGTCTTTCTAAGTTCCTGAGGGCCTCTCTAAATTGCTGAGACAGGAGGCCTCAAACTTTCCATCCTCCTGCCTCAGCATACCGAGCTGCTGGGAGCTGCTGGGATTATAGGCATATACCACTATGCCAGGCTATAACCATTTGCAGGAATTTATTTATTTGGTGGTGCTAGGAATTGAACCCAGGACCTTGTACACGTGAGGCAAGCACTCTACCAACTGAGCTATATCCCCAGCCCTTATGCAGGAATTTAAAAATACATGATTTGTGGATTAATGGTTTGAACATTGGCCATGAGTTCTCTTGAATTATTTGTAAATTTTGCTTTGTATCTGCATTTGTACTTTATCTCCAGGAAGAAGTCTAAGCATTCATCAGATTCTCAATCACTAGTCAAAAAACATTTCTGTTTTTCTTTTAAATTGGAATTTGAGGAGGTCAATTAGTAGCAGATGCCAGCCATGGAGGTTTAAGACTATGGAAAACATCCTCTGGGTAACAGTGAGCAGAGCTGTATGAATTAGTTTGAATAATGTATCTCAGTTCCAAGCTGATGTGTCTCCCTTTTTCATTTAGTTGGTTTGGGGCTTGACCAATCCTCAGGTTTTACTTTTTGTGAGGCCTCAGACTTTTGGGTATCATTTCCTACTTTTCTGCCAACATAAATACCATGAGTTTTTTTGTTCAGCTTTTTCACACAGGTAACTGACACTAATGACATCAGATCTGAATTACAGGTGTAATTCATTTATTGTATTTAGGGTTTCTCTACTGCAAGCTGGCAAATATGCCTGTATTTGCATTCTTAACTTTGTTTTTGTTTGTTATTTCTTATAAAGCTATTGCATTTGTTGAATTGCAAAATATTTTATAACTCCTTGAATATAGATGTTTTTCCAGGGTCAGATTCAAGAACACAACTTCCAGGGCATATCTGCCCTTCATTAACTATAGTTTTCAGGTTATCATTAGCACTTTTGATAATATTTAAAGTTTTCTGCCTGGAAGTTTTCCTGATGATAAGAAGCATATTCTGATACAGCTTTCAGGTCCCCTGATAGCTTCTCAAGCAGAGTTACATAATCTCTCTCTTATGCTAATTTGTCAGTCTGTGACAGAAACAGGATTTCCATCAGTCTGGTACAAACTTATAAGCTGATAAGTCATTGGCTCTGAGTTTATTCTCAAAAGGGCAATAACTGCCCATTCCTCTAAGCCCCGAGTTCCCAGGCAGAACCAGCAGGAACCAAAAATTGGGAAAGAATGGAGATGAGGCCAGGGATGAGATGCAATAGAATTGAACCTCTTAACCCACTCTTGCCCATGACATTGAGGTGGAGTGATGGGTGAGAAAAGCACAACCACAACTTATGATGATCCTAGCTCTGACTGGCCGAATGGCCACGGGGAAGTCTCTGTGTGGCCCTTTAAGTAGATTTTATTCTGGAAGCCCTTGCTCCAGAGATTTGTGTCTTGCATTTTCTTACACATTTATTTATTTATGTAGAACAATATGAAAACATGCATTTTGCAAAATATGTAATTGTTTAAAATTTAAAAACAATTTACTTCCCAATGTTGCTTAATATTCTTTAATTCCTTGCCTTCAGGTTGCTTTATACCCATTTCTTACTCCATATCTTAACTTACTCAATTCTTTTTCAGACTTGCTTAATGGTCACCATTTTATCCCCTAACAGATTAGAGAATACCCATAAGGATTTAGGTTTTTATTTACCATTTAGCAAATATCCATACACCCCTAGTAACAAATAATTCTTAAGAGATCCAAAAGATCTTTTTTTTTTTTTTAATGTTTACCAATGCAAGAATTAGAGTGGCCTTTAAATAGGGTCTGCACATTGTCCAGAGGATGTTCTGATAGGTATCAAGGTCTAAAGAAGTCAGGGAGTCCATATTCGAGGGCGGCAACCCAAGTTTTGGAACTTCACAAAGATACAGATGAGAAGCACAGAGGAATAAAGGCCAGAGGTGCGCAGTCAGATCAAGCTGGAGGAACAGAGAGCTGGAATTCTGGAGCCTGGGACACATGCACAGGCAAAGTTGAATGACAAAGGTCCAGAGGGAGCCTCTGGCACAAAGGGTTAGGTACAAGTTATCATCCAGACCAGGATTCAATTAGAAAATATACAGTCAAAAAAAGTAACAGCCAAAATACACCATGAGTCTTAAAAGGACTCTTTATTATACATGGTCTGTGCTGACCTGGCTTGGCTGTACTGAGCCCATGGGTAGAGCGAACAGGAGGAGGAGCAGGCTGAGTTGGGAGCAGATGCCAGCCATAGAGGTTGGGAGCCAGGCAGCTCCTGACAGAACCCCATTTTTCCTCTGCAACGGGGCGAATTGCTTATGTCTGCACTTTCTGGTCCTCCTTTACCTTTTTATTTATCTTTACCTTTTTATTTATTGGTCAGTAGCATCTGTAGACATAATTGCAGTTTCCAACCCTTTTACATTTTTTTTTGTTTTTTGTTTAATTTGAAAAGAAAGTAAAACTCCTTTGGGATGCTTTTGCTCTCTGGCATTTAGCAAGAAGAAGTAGAAGCAGTGGAACTGAGGTTCCTCCCTTGAGAGAAAGATGAAGTCCTCTTGCAGTTTTTGGAAATCTTGGGTGGTTTTGAGCCACTGAACAGCACCCTCCCACATCTCCTTGTCATTGCTGCTCTGTCCTTCCCCAGGCTTTTAGTGGTGGCATTAAACCTCTTGCCTCCAGTCAGCTTTTGGATTTTGGATTTTGCAGGATATGTAATTGTTTAATGTTTTAAAAACTTTACTTTTGGCTTTTGTTTGGAGGACATGATAACCTCAGAGATAGTCTTCATCAATCAGTCACTGTGCTCCTAGGAATCCTTATTCTAATTTCTAGTTCATGTCCTTCACTGTACCCCCAAACCCGGTTCACCTCATTAGTCATTCTAAACATCGTGGGACATGAGAGTGTCTCTGATACCTGACGTCCATGTCCCCAACCAACTAGTTTTCTGGAAAAGTAGATTTCAATTTTCCAGAACTACATTTCCTTGATTTTCTCCATCTGCCCCTTAGCTATCAATTGGGCTAAATGCAGCCAACCCAAACCCTTTGTAATTTTTCTCTTCGGTGAGTCACAATATACGTCCTCTCTAGTTTGGCAGCAATTTCATGTTAAGATTTTTGCACTCAAAATTTATTATAGCATTATCAGCTCTGAGTCAGAGAGTGGGTTTTTTTTTTTTTTTTCCAAAATACTTATTGTCCTTGTTTTGTGTCTAGCAAGGTGGGAATTCTGATTTATGCTGATTTATGGCTATTTTATACAGATTATAAAGAGAGTTCGAATGAGCTTTAGAATTAGCTTGAGAAAGAAAAAAAGGAAAGAATTTTAAATTAAAGGAAGAGAACCTTCTGCTTTATTTTGGGGCTCTAATTATTTTGAGGCTAATGAGTTCACTGATTTTTGTCTCTCCAAATATAATAAATTATACATAAAATAGCCCAGCATTGGAATCCAGGTTTGTTGTCACCCAGTCAGCTGGTTGGAAGCTCACAGGAACTGTGGCTGTCTCAGGGAATTGGCTGTAATTCCTCATAGAATCAAACAAAGCACTATGCAGATATTTATCATTGTTTTGTGAGGGAGACATTACATGTGTGGGAATAGGTTTTGGAGTCAAAGAAAGTGCAAAGACACAGAGTAGAAGGTTTTGCTGTGATTTTGTTTGGTAAAACAGCTTTTGAACAAAGATTTCCTCAAAGAAACAGGAACAAAATATAATCAGCTTGAGGGCCTCTGTGTATAGCATTGTGCTATAGGGATCAAAAGGAAATCTAAGCTTTTGATCCCTTGTCTCAGGTGGGCAATGGGATTTAGAGTTCTGTCAGTATCTACATATTTAGTTCTAAGGTACTGGGAAGAAGCTTTGAAGCCAATGAAAAGCATAAGACTGGATTTCATTAAAAATAGTTATTCAGAAACATGGAACAATGGTGTAGTGCAGAAACATAGTGATGCTCCGACTCTGAGATGCCTCTACACCCAGCCACACCACCAGCTCTGAAATGACTCCATGGAAACTCAGTTGTAGGGGCTGTCATGAATGTAGTCATGATCCTGGAAGCAGTGGGATGATCCAATGCCTCAGTGGCCAGTCACGGACTCATGGCTACAATCCTAACAGTTGAGTCTTTAATCAAATCTGGGCGAAGACATTTTCTATGATGCCATTACAAAGTCCATGGGGGCGATGAGGTAGGCAGTCTTTAGCCTGAAAATAGTAATAGGGACATCTGCTCAAAGTCTGAACCAATGTTATTTGCAACTATAAAGGTAGCATGGTGATCATAACATACTATAGTGTCTGTACTAAGAACCCTTTACTAATCCCTTAATAATTTTAAGATTGTATTGTTTATTTATTAAAATAAATATTTATTAGAAAGCAGCAACTATAGGAGATGGGGCTGTAGCTCAGTGACAGAGTGCTTGCCTAGCATGTGTGAGGCACTGGATGCAATCCTCAGCATCACATAAAAATAAACAAATAAAATAAAGGTATGCTGTGTATCTACAACTACAAAAAGATTTTTAAAAAGGAGCAACTATAATGCCTTCAAAAATTTCCAGATCAAGGGGGGATATGCTGGGAAGAGATATTGGCCAATTTATACTATTATATTATGTGCATGTATGAATATGTAACAACATATTGTACCATCATTATGCATAGCTATAATTCACCAATAAAAAATATGGAAAGAAAAAACATTCCAGATCATGGAGTGCTTTCTCATATATTACTTTATGAATGAAATTACTTATCTGTAGACGAAAGTCACATGGATGGTGGTCTGCAGTTGTAGAGGATTGAATTGTGTCCCCCTGAAATTCATATTTTGAAATTCTAAACCCTAATATGTCAGGATGTTACCTTACTTGGAAATAGGATTGTGGCAGGTATAACTAGTTAATTATAACTAGGCCATTAAGAAGGTAAGTAATTCAATATAATAATATCCTTATTAAAAAGGAACATTTGTACACAGATCCATGCACACAGAGGACAGAATGTGAACATGAAGCCAGAGATCAGGGTAATATGCCATAAGCCCAAGAAACCAAAGATTGACAGCAAACCATTAGAAGCCAGGAGAGGTATGCTTATTGATCATCTTTTCATTGATGTGACAAAATACTTGAGAAAAAAACGCTTAAAGGAGGAAAAATTTATCTTAGCTCATTTCAGAGGTTTCAATCCATGGTCGGATGGTTTCATTGCTGTGGGCCTGTGGTAGTGTGGTGGGGCAGAGCATCATGGTGGAGAGGGCCTGGTGGAACAGAGCTGCCTGCCTCATGGTGGCTGAGAAGGAGAGAGTGAGAGAGAAGCACTGGAATTCCTTCAAGGACTTATGACCTTCGATAGGGTCCCATTTCCTAGTTTCTACCACTGCAGAGTAGTCTATTCAAATTATGAATTCACCAGTGGCTTAATCAGTCAGAGCCCTCCTGATCAAATCATTTCCCAAAAGCCCCACCTCTGAACATGACCTCACTGGGAACCAAGGCTTTAACAGGTTAGTCTTTGGGGGACATTCATACCCCAACCAAAATGGCACAGAACAGATTATTCTTTATTGTCCTAAGAAGGAATGAACCCTGCTGACACCTTGATCTTGGAGTTCTATCTGCCAGAATTCTGGGACAAGAAATCTCTGTCATTAAAGCCAACTCATTTGTGATACTTTGTTATGGCAGCCCAGGCAAATTAATATGGCAGTCATCAACACAGCCATGTCATTTGTGATGGGCTGAAGCCTTAGGGTTGCTTCCTTTTTCCTTACTTTCCTCTGAAGGCATTTGAAATTGGAGTTCGATTTTCTTAAAGAATATCTGAGCACTGGGTTGTTGGTAGTGATAGGAAAGGTCTGAGAGGATGAGTGTTGCAGGGGAGGAAGTCTCAGTTGGCGGAGGATGACGAATGGTGTCCTGGAAGGGAGAGGCTGGCAGTTTAAGTGCTGGTGCTCTTTGATACACCAAACTTAGCCCCTTTCTCCATTCATCCTCCATCTTCTTCCTGTCACTTTGATTTGCTCTCATGGCACCAACACCCACTCATTCATGGATAACTCCCAAATCTCCAGCCCTAGCCCCACCTGTCTCCCAATTTGACTGATTATTAACCTCCTTCCTGGAACCTTGAACCCAGTAAATGCAAAATGCAAAACTACTATCTTCCACCCCAAGTGGCACCTCCTCTTACATTTACATTATTGTTTAATTTACTCACAAGTCACTCAATCAAGGACCCCTTGTGTCATCTATAACCCTTCTATTTTCTTACCCTATATGTCCAAATGATGACAGAAAACTATTAAATCTGTCTTCTAATGCCCCTTAAATCCATCTCTTCCTCTATATTTTTGGGTTTCTTAATCTAGTCCTTCATTTCTCAGTGACTTTCTCTTTGACTTCCTTTGCATCAAATCTCTTTCCCTCACTGTGTCAAGAGACATCTTTCTAAAATATGCATCATCTCACTTTTCTTGTTCAAGTCTTCAGTGGCTCCCTAGAATATATAGGAAGGTGTTTACATTCCTTGCCAAGTTCCCTCTTCATTATCAGTTTCCTGCTAGCTTTTTAAGTTTTTTTTTTCAGGTTTATTGGGATATATTTGGCAAAAATTATATATTCAAAGCAAATAATGTGGTAATGTGATTTACATGTCCATTGGCCAGATACAGAAAGACAATATTGCCTGGTCTCACACATGCAATCTAAAAAGTTGAATGCACAGAAACAGAGACTAGAAGTCTGCTTTTCCAATTTCATCAACTACCTATTTCCTTTTGAGCTGTGGCCATAAGGAACTATCAACTAATTATTTCCCCAAATGCATCATGCTCTTCCACATGGATGTGAGATAAGCTCCTCTTGTTCTTTGCACTTTCTGTCATGCCATTTCTTTTTGCCTTTTTGTTGAAATCTATGTATCCTTTAAGACACCCCAAATATGATGTTTCCCTTTTACTTTATGTCATGCATATTCAGTGAGGAAGACAGTCACAATCCAGTGGAGGATATATATATATATATACATAAAAATAATCATTAATAATTATTTATTATTGTTAGGCCTGTGAAAGAAGTGTAAGGTTCCCGAAGTGATAGAAGTGAGAAACTTTTTTTGAAGAAGTGCCACTTAAACCAAGATGTAAAGGATGTACAGGAGTTTTCCAGGTGGAGTGTGGGTTGAATGTCCTCTAATCAAAGAGAATGGCATATTTGAAGACTTTGAGGGAGGAAGAAGTTTCCTTTTCTGGGTTTATGTGTCTTGATCATATTTGTAGGTAAAATCACCTATTGCTTTAATAATTTATTGGCATATGAGACTTTAGATGTAGAATGTTGGTAGGTCCTGTTTATATTCCTGTTCCCAGCGCCCAGCAGAGAATCCATACACATGTATAATGCAAACTTTAATATTTGTGACTAATTGATTGCATGACGTAATGACTTGGGTTAATGGATTAATGGATGGACTCGATTTGTTTAAAAGATAGTATGTTTGGGTATCATGATGTTAAGGGACAACACCAAGGGGATAAAGATCAGCAGAGGAAGTAAGAAAATGACATAGTTCATAGATGAACCAAGGTCATAGGCAGGGTCAAAATTAGAAAGGTCAAAGTTTTGACTATGGTATTCATGCAAGGATTGAGTCAAGAATTAGGAAAGTTTCTTGCAGGAAACTGAATCCAGAAAAAACACTGTAACTTGATCTTCTTTAGACTTTTGGTCTATAGAATAGAACAATCAGAGTAGACTATTAGTCTAGAACACAATTGGCCCATTATGTCTTATAGGTGAAATCCAGCCTACTGCCTATTTTTATGAACAAAATTATCTTGAAAGGTAGCCAGACTCATGTGTTTATTTGTTATTCTTTATAGTTCTTATCATGCTAAACTGCCAGGGTTATACAGAAACCACATGACCTATGAAACCTAAAATATTCACTCTCTGACTTTTTACAAAAGGTGTTTGCTAACCCTAGGTCTAGAATACTAGTTGTTTTGCACAATACCTGTCATTAGCAATGATATTATTGACAGCTACTAATTCAATAAGATGCTATAGTCCTAAATTTTTACATGTACTAAATTCTTACACATGTAACAATTATAACAATTCCATGAAGTAGGTGTTACCACCTCCATTTTATGGGAAGGAAACTCTGCATAGAGAAGGTAAACAATTTACCCAGGATCACATAGCTAATGAGTCATGCCCTGATCACTGTATTGCACTGACTCTAGAAAGAAGCAGCCTCTTTGTTATTGACTAAAGTGGGTATAATATGTAGTAAGATTATCCTGCAGGGAAAAATTTCATATTGCTGTTGCTTTAGACACAAGCTGAGGGCTGTGTGGCTATTAAGTTCTCACTGCTCCTTCCTTAAGGTTAATCTGAAAATCCTTGGACAGACTATATAAATAGAACTTGATAACCATTTATTCCTTTATCTAAGATTAATAGCCATGCACATAAGATATAATTTACTTATTATTTAGTAAACAGATTCATAAAGAGAAAGTATCAATTTCCTATCTCAATAATGTATAAGATATGGTCTGATGTATTAGCTTTTCATCCAACTGAATATATGTGAATGGGAGTTTCCTAAGCCTGAGTAAGTCTGTGGAAATAGATTGAGTTCTTAGGCTTTGAGAATTTTTCCAAGTTTTCTCTTGTGACAATATCAAACTGTCTAAGGAATATATCTAAGGATTTGGGTTTGGAGATAATAGCAGTTATTATGGTTTGGATATGATCTGTTCCACTGAAGCTCCTGTTCATGCAGGAAGAATTAGAGATAAAATGATTATATCTGGAGGTTGGGGCTCTAGCTCATTGGCAGACACTTTCCTAGTTGTGTGAGGCACTGGGTTTGATCCTTAGCACCACATAAAAATGGAACAACTAAAATAAAGGCATTCTGTTCATCTACAACTACAAAAAATGATTATATTTTGAAGATTGGAACCTTATCAATCCATCCTAGTTTGAATAGATTGAGTGGCAACTATAGGCAGGTGTGGCATCCCTAGAGGAAGTGGATCACTGGAGGTATGACTCAGAAGGGTGCATCTTTCCTGTGACCCCTTACTCCTTCTCTTTCTCTCCTTCTCTGCTTCCTCGTTGACATGATCAGAGAAGCTTCCCTCTGCCACCTCTTTGCCCATATGTTCTGCCTCACCTTGGGCCCAGAGCAATGGAATTGGTCATTTATGGACAGAAACTTCCAAAACTGTGAGCCTCAAATAGATTTTCCTTCCTTTAAATTGTTTTTGTCAGGTGTTTTGGTCACAATGACAAAAAAGCTAAGTAAAACAGAAATTGGTACTGAAAAGTGGGGTCATTGCTGTGACTAACCTGACCATGTGGAGTAGAAGTCTTTGGAGCTTGTTTGTGGGAGGAATTTTGAGAAGTTTGGCGAGGTAGGCTGTAAAGGCTTTAGAATGTTGTAAGTAGAGCTTAATGTGTGAGTCTGGTGGGAACTCAGAAGACCAGAATAATGATAGGAATTAGGATTGTGGTTGAGAGGTTTCAGAAGAAAATTAGGGCTCTACTGGGAATTGGACAGTCATGCTGTATTCTGGCAAAAGAACTTGGCTCTATCTTGTCCATGCATTGAGACTTTCTGTGAGGCTGTATTAAAGGTGATGGACTAATTAATCTGTCAGAGGAAATTTCAAGGTGGCTCAGCATTCAGGTGGTGGCTTGGATATTGATGACAGCATTTAGCCAAGTTTACTGTGATAATCAGGAACAAAAAGCAGAACAGAAAAATTTGAAAAACTTGTAGGTTAGGCAGAAAAATGTGGGTGAAATTGTAGTTGTTAAAGACATTTTAGTCACTGAAGAGATGCTAAGTATTTTGCACAGAGACAATAGAAAATATACCTCAAGGGAATCTCAGGAATTTGCAAAACCATAGCCACTTCAGGATCAAGAGTGTAGATGGAAAAATCCCTTTGTGAAGAGACTGTGGGGATGAGGAAGTTGTTCTACCACGCTGAACTGTGTAGGCACTCAGAGGCCACTGAAGCCATGATTCCGGGGGTCCCAGGTATTGTACAAGCTGACATCAGACTTTGGCATCATTCACATGGTACTGGTTCTACAGGAATGCAGGATGAAGTCTTGGAGGCATCCATCAAGATTTCAAAGGAAGGCCTCAGAGGCCAGGAAACATGTAGCTGGGTTGGACTCCCTGGGAGCTGCTTGTGAGTGATGCATGAAGTTGTGTGTGAATCCTCAGCTAGACTGGAGACCCTAGGAATTAAGAGAGGCCAGCAAAGTGGACTATCTGCTGAGAAAAGTTGATGAGTGTGGAGAAAGCCAGGATAAAAATGAGCCCATGTGGATTGCAACCCAAAAGGCCAAAGGGATAGGGTTTCCCAACCCCTTTGGAGAGCACATCAAATGGCCTTTTGTTCTATATGCTATAAATGATATTAAGGGATCTGTTTGCCCAGCTGGGTCTAAGTCTTATTTTAGTCCCATCCCTTATGTGCCCCTCTTCCTCCCATTTGGAAAGGGTATGTTTACTCTGTGCCATTATGCATGGGATATATGTGGCTTGTTTTTGATTTTTACAAGAGTTCACAGCCAAGAGTTTGCCTTGTGTCAGAGGAGACTTTGGACTTGGACTTTTGGACAATGCAAAAACTGTTAAACTATGATACTCTTAGAGATGGACTAAATACATTTTGCATTGTGAGATGGACATGAGCTTTGGGGAGGCAAAGGTAGAATATTATAATTTGGATATGAGCTGTCTCCCCATATTTCTTGTAAATGCAAGAAGGTTCAAGTGTAAAATGATTAGATTGTGAGAACTCCAACTTAATCAGTCCATCCTAGTTTGAAGGATCTGTCTAGGTGGGAACTGTAGGGCATACCTGGAGGAGGTAGATCACTGGAGGTGTGTCCTGGATGGGTGCATCTTCCCTGTAGTCCCTTACTTTTCCTCCTTTAAATTGTTATTGTAGTTTGGTCACAGCAATGAAAAAGCTAACTAAAATAGTAGTGGCCAAGATTGTAATAATAGCTTACATTTATATAGATCTTTGGACTTGACAAAAAAGATTTAAAAAGTGAAAAGTAAGGTGGAATATCTTTTGGAGAGAAAATAAAGGAGAGATAGATTATACTTCACTAATACTTCAAGGTCGTCATTTCTCCCTGTCTTGCTGAAACAGGAAAATAAGGGACATGATGGATAGCTATCAGATCTGTGATCATCTCTTTCTCTATTGGAAGCAGAACAAGAAGGCCAGCTGACATTGATAGATATGTGTTGTGACATGAATTGGCACAGCGTTATAGTAATCGTCACCATGACTGGAATGTGTTCTTGTACAATCTTCCCTGTAACAGGAATATTAGTTTCCACTGGGGGAATCTTTTCTTCTTGATATCTGTCTTGTTATGTGACTGTTTCAGCGGCCTCAGTGGTCCCTTGACTCCTCTGTAGATGGAGGTGAGGAGAAGACAGCTGTGTTGGGTGGCTTGGAGGTTCACCTGCCTGGAGGCAGAGATGATGGCTCTTAGGCTGGGAGTCTAACATCCCTAATCAGTTTTCCAAGGCCAAGGGTCATTTCTTCTATACTCGCTTGCATGGCACATCACTACCTTATTGGGTGTATGAGTCTTCTTTCCATTGTCTTAATGAAACATCTCAGGGTGCTTTATAAAGAAAATAAGTTTATTTAGCATACAGTTTTAGAGACTGAAAGTCTAAGATCAGGCAGCCCCATTGATTTGACCGCTGGCAAGGACTCATGACAGATTGCATCACAATGGTGAGAACTTGGGCAAAATTGATCATATGGTGAGATAGGAAGCCAAGTGTGGGGAATGGTCAGTCTTGGTCTCTCTTACTCTTACTCTTACTCTCTTACTCTTGTGGGAACCACCCAACCTCCTATGAGAAGTACTTTACCCTTTCTGAAAGCCTCCCTCCTCCTTCCAGATCCCACAAAGATTCTACGGTCTCCCAACATCACCCCACTGGGGGTGAAGCTTCCACACATGTACCCTTGGGGGACCCACTCAAATCATATCCAAACCATCATATTGGAGAAAGGGGATCATCTGCTTAGAAACCTCAAAATGGTTGCAAACCCTACCTTCCCATCCTTATCCCTCTGGGTCTTGGGACTCACATCGTATAACATCACCGAGGTTTGAGTCTGTCAGCTCACAGATGGCTGATGGGACTTTAGTGCCACGTCAAGGAGGAGCCCTGGAGGGCTGATAATATACTTGTCATCTGAGGAATTCAGAGCAGTTAAAAAATAATTTATATGATATAAAGTAGGAAATTTAAAAACTTTGTTAGAAAATGGACTATATCATACAATTTTCAGAGATTGTTCTACATGATTATAGGATGGCATCTCTACAGCACCATCTGTTTTCTATTTATGCTGCTCACCATGTCAGGTTACATTTTATTGCCATATATATTTAATTTTGACAGTGAACAGAGCTACTAAAAATAGAATTATAGCATCATTTTAATTACAGCCATTTCAATTTCTCATCAACATAACAATGAAAAATGGAAGGGGTACCACAACATTGCTGAGTTGACATCTCTTTTAATAGCTTTCTGTGAGTAGAGCTTGTACCACCAGTTAATTATGAAGATAACTCTTGCAGATGGAATATGTGTACTTATTTGTACTTATCTGTCAGCATTGAAGGAGGATGACAGGTTGAAAACTTTAGAATCTTAACCTTAATTTAAGGTATTTCACTCTGTTATTCATGTTGAACTGTTGTGCATTGCTACTGTTGTTCCTCAAATGTTCTCGTGTTAGTGCAGGAATATTCAAAGGAGAAGTGATTGGATTATGAGAGCTGCAACCTAATCAGCCATCCTAGTTCTAATGGACTGACTGGGTGATAACCGTAGGCAGGTGGGACATGAGTGGAGGAGGTGGGTCACTGGGGAAGTGCCCTGGAAGGGTGCATCTTCCCTGAAACCCCTTTTCTCACCCCCTATCTTTCTCCTTCTCCCTGCTTCCTGACTGCCAAGAATGGAGCAGTTCTTTCTACCATGCCCTTCTGCCATGATGATCTGCCTCACCTTGGGCCCAGAGCAATGGACTCAGCCCACCATGGACTGCTCGTCTGAAGCTGTAAGCCCAAATAAACCTTTCCCCCCACTTGGTTGTTTTTGTCAGGTATTTTGTTCCCAGCAATGCAAAGCTGACTGAAACAGGTACTTACTCTTCTTTTCCTGAGTTTTTCTTAGTTTGGTTATGGTGAAGTTGAGGTTGGAGATAGCAATTACATTTTCTAAGAGTCATAATCAAAGCTGTTTAGAACAAAGTGAAGTGTCTAGGACTCTCCAATCTCCCAAATACCACACGGCTTGTTTCGTATTCCTCAGAAAGTGGGTCATGGTTGATGGGAGGGAGGGTAGGATATTCCAGGAGCTTCTCTCGGTCTTCAGAGTTGCTTTAAGCAGGAGAAGATTTTTGATCACCTGCAGGGGTTTCAGCTGCCCCTGTCAATCCACTGGCAGCAGCATGACCAGGAGTCACAAAGCAAATGTCACTTTTGAGTTTCTTTGCCTACGAACGCAACCATGAGTAAGGGCTAACGTTTTCCCTCTGGGAATTGGCTTTTATAACCAGGATATGATGTTTGGATATATTTAACTTTATAAATGTTAACTTTATAAAATCTGATGTCCAAATCATCTTATGGAATCATTCTCAATGTTTAGAATTTGAAAATTTCCAGAATACATACCAACATTAACTTTCACCATCATTTTCTACATTAATTATTTCAATATTGGGATATGATTTGGGCTCAGAAAAGCTTACCTTGGGAAGTCTAGGAGTGGCATCCATTTTGATTAAATTTGCTAGTAGTTGAGTTATTATGTAAATGTTATCAATAACCAATTGGTCAATAACTTTGAATCAATCAACTCTCCAAAGACTAAGAAATGATAGGTCAGGAGCATAGCCAGGTTGTGTTGGGTCAGAGGCTTTTATGACTTCTAGGGTTTTCCTTAAGAAACAAAATTAAAAGTTGTAAATGCTAAATTAGGCATAGAAATGGGTGTTAGTAGAATGAGAAACCGTAAGTTTTGTATTTAAAGAATTATATGGATAACAAAACTATCATAAAATCCTAAAAATACACAATATTTTTATTAATTAACTTCTTAAAGCCTGGCAATAATTGCTGCATTTTTAGTTGCATTTTTTTCACCTATTCAAATGACAAAAATTTAAGTGTCATTTTCTATGGAGATAATATACAAATTTAGTCTTTTCTCTATGAATGCCAATTCAAAATTTATTTGAAACATTTATTTTAGTTTAGCAACCTTCTATTGGTATATCATGCAAAAATTTGGGATTTTGGTCAAATTATGGAAAACTTCTTTAAACATTGCTTTTATATAAACTTGAGGCATTTTAAGTTTTAAGTGATATCTTCTCTGAAATATTATTTTATTTGACAACACCCATTAAGCAATGTGTAGTTGACATCCTCATACAAATTTTGTTTTTCTATATGATAGCATTCACCTGCCTTTTCCTTTTCAATTTCTGGTTTGAGACAGTCATGTGTAATTCTTTCTCTCATATTCACAATCCTGATCTCCAAGTTTTAGCTTGCATTGTTATATAATAATTTTTGTGATATTGAAACTTCTGCCAAGGTTTTCATTCAGTTGACATTTTAACTTCTTATTGCATTTGAGTTTTAGTATTATCAATAATTCTGAAAATTATGAAGTGAATATAAAATTAAGGCATAATAAATAATAGTTGAGTGCATTTTAAATAGCTGCTGTTTTTTATTCAACTAGAAGTATTGAATAAAATTAATCTTGTACCACATACAGTGACTTATTAATGTATATTCACACTTGATTCTTCTTTTCTGTTTCACTGTGTTGGTGACAATATTGTGTGCTATTTAATCTCAAACCACTAGAATTTATCAGGACAATATGTATCAGATATTCTAAGGTACAATTTAATTTCTGGGAATGCATAAAACACGTGGCAGCTATAGCTTCTAAGAGCAAAGAAGTCCTGGCAAATTCCATAAAAAAGGATTCTCATAAACAGGGGAAACTGTATGATGTATTTTTATCTGTGTATGCAACATAATTCAGTACATTCCTGAGAAGAGAAAATTTAAGTTTTGATCATGCATCCATGCAAACAGAATCGTTTGTGTAAAATATTACACAGATTAGCTTTTGGCTTCCTACATTTAAACCTTGTTTCCATTGTATAGCCTACATAATTCTAGTGCTGGATAAACTGTTGGACATGCTAACATTACAGTATAACTTCTGGCCATGCATTTCAAATGATGATGCCAGGCAAGTTGGCACAGTGGGCTGCAGGAGTATTTCTGGAAGTCATTTTCACATTGGGATGGCTGGTCACAACGTAACAGAAATGACTAGAAGCTACATAAACATGTCCTAATAAACCCAAACTCAGTGTGTCCATAATTCATCTTAGCTAAACACCAAAATGATCCATGATTGTACCTAACTCACCCCACACTGAAGAAAATGTGACAGGAAATTGGAGTGAAAAGGAGCAGTGATCTAAACCACCCTAGTTAAATTTTACAGAACTATGTGATTATGTCACATGGGGCTAGGTCTTCCCTGGGGCTTGTTGGGTGCAAGCCCATGAGCTCACAGTGGACCTCCATCTGGAAAGATCTGTCTTCATCTCCATTTGTTTCTGTTTCTTTTAATTTTCTTGTTAAGTTCACTTTGCAATGGCCAGGGAGTGATTTCACCCTTGTAATATGAGAAATGGCCCAGGCTTATTTTGAGAAAGGAAGGTTACAGACCAATGGAACAATGGTCTGTACATGGCCTAGATGTGACACATCCTGTGCTTTTAAGGGGCAGCAACTTCCTGTTTGTTAAGTGAGTCTCAATTGTGCTTATCACCACTTTTTTTTTCTACCATGTTCTGCAGGAGATAAAAGGATACTTCCACTATAGGAAGCAGTGAAGCACAGTCAGGCTGAATAGATTTTCCAGCTTACATATGGCTTTAATGGCCTCAATGTTTGGGTAGTGCTCCCTGTAATAGGTTTACTTAATATAGGACTTCACAAAGCCTTGAGATGTTAACGTAAACATCAATGGTATTTCAAGAAGGCATAGGAGGATGCAACATTTTCTAAGTTTATTTGATCAAGTTTTTTTTTTTTTTAATCCACAGGCTCTCCTGTGACACTGACCTTGTGGAGAAATACAATGTTTGCATTACATTAGCCATGATCATGTGAGGAGTCGAGACTGGTATTCCTACCTGAATCAATCGATGATACATACAAAATAAACACTTGTGGTTCAATGACAGCATAGTTTTAAATAAGAACCTGTCCTTAATAAAACCCTAATTACTCTGAGTCTGTGATTAGTAATAGTTACATAGGTTGTAAAGTAGATACAATTCAGAGCAAGGATTAGATGAATTCTAGCAACTCAGATGCAAAATGACCATCTTTTTAATTAACATCAATTGTAGAATGTAAACCCTTACAGATATTTTAGATGTTTGCTTCTGCTGTGACCAATAGGCCCTATAAGCGCTTAATGCCAGGTAAAGGTGAATTTCAAAGAGAAGAGGGCTGAGTTACAAGTAAGAGTGGAGTCTGTGACTACAGGTGCTGAAGGGAGGAGATATATATCACCCACTGCTGACCCTGTCAAGGGGGAAATAGGGGTTGCTTTAACCAGAGTGGTCCTGACCAGGTGCCCAGGTAGCTGGAGAGTTGTCCATTCTGCTGCAAGATCCTGTCTCCAAACTGCACTCTCCTCAACTTCCACCACTAAATTCATCCCTGCTTTTTATTGAAACTGCCTCTTATTTTCCTAACTAGAACTCTTAAAGTTTAATTTTACTCCAGTATATTCTCCTCACTGCCAGAAATACCTTCTCAATGCAAATATAAAAATGCTGTGGACATCCACACTAGCTCCTTGGTGAAAAGCCAGCATGATTTCAAAGTCATCAGGGAAAAGGAGAAGAGAAGGGAGTTGGGCAAGATTCAAACAGGCAAAAACAGGAGAGCAGTGCCCTGCTGGTGCACCTCCATTGTATGGAGGGCCCATATCCCAGCCCACGCTCCCTCTGCACTCCTTAGATTGCTCTGGAAATCAAGATTTAAGGCAAACTGCTGTTGAGGAGTTGCACCAACACCCTCCTGTGTTGCTCTGATCCTCATTTGCAGACAGCCACTATGTGAGGTGCAGTGTCTGTTCACTTGTCTGTGATTCATCATATTCTCAACTCCCTTTCCCAGTGTTATTCCTCTCCATGACGATCTCTTCTTGTTTGGTATGGCTGGGGCTGGGCCAAGGCTTGTGCATTTCTTCCTGAAAATCAAGGTTACTGTGTGGAATGAGATGGAAAGAGAGAACTGGTAAAGAAAAACAATGTATTGAAATGCCAAGTTGCATGCCCTGGTGAAAAATTGTAACAGGGGAGTTGCTAGTTGGAATTAAGATTGAAGAAGAATGAGTGGAATTGAAAGTCCAAGGAATAATAAGAGAACAAAAAGTCATGAGTTCAAGTTTTTCTCTGCCAGTTTTTGTCTATTAGTTCATATGTTAACTAGTAAAATGTAATAATGTAATAAATCTGTAGGGTAGGCATAAGAATTAAATATTTCATATATTATACATTTAATCAATCACTTTTTTTTGTCATTGATGATTGCCTGATCATCAAAAGTTAGAATTAAAGTTAGAAATGTTGGAAGTTAGAGAAGGGTAAAGATGAACACTTTATTTTTTCCCACATGATTATCTTGCTGACAGATTATTTACCATTTTTGAGCACCTATTATATTCCTGAACAGATACGTCAAAACAGAAGACACCCTCAAGAAGTATAAAATCTTGAAGCTTAGAGACTGTCGCTACTTTTAATCCTGCTTTGAAGTAAGCCATCGATCATTTAAATATTAAGTAATCCATCAATAGATTAAAATTTCAGGATGACAGAACTGAAGGAAACTCATAGGATATTTAGTCAAACCCTTTCATTTTATAGATATCTATGCGGAGTTGTTCCATTCATTCATTCATTCACTCATTCATTCATTTATTAACAATGGCTATTGAGTGCCTCTGACTTGTCAGGTACTATTACTGACAGGTAGTACCTGGGACATAGCAGTGATCAGAATAGATACAATCTGCTCTTTTGTAGCTTAGATTCTAGAGAATGGATGCAGGCTACAAATAAATAGAATAACAGGTGATGATGTGTTATGAGAAAAATAAAACTGGGTAAGGGTAGTGAGGGATGACAGGTATGTGTGTCTTAGCTCTTCGTGAGTATGAGTGTGTGCAGCATTTTTGCAGAATGTTTGAGGAAAGCCTCTTTGATGGAGCACACTTAAGTAGATACCTACAGAATGTGAGCACCACATTTACTTGTGCAAAGAGCAAGACAGCACTTCGAGGATGAGCCCTGTCCAGTCCAGCTTCGCCAGCCCTCTTCAGAAAGCACTAGATTTTGGAAAAGTGTTTGGAAATTAGGTGAGGGGACAGACCTTTGGGGAGGAAAGGTGACGCCTTTCAGCTTCTGGCTGAGGGTGATTTTCAGAAGATCACAGGAACTCTTTGTTAGTGGGCAGGTAATGGAGCAAAAAGGCGAGACTGTGCTTTTGTTGCCACAATCTCTCTCTCCTGCCTTTTTATCGCAGGTGGGTGTGAATCCCGAAGGCTCTGAGCCTACTATACCTTCTGCAGAAGCATCATCCTCGTGAAAGTTAAAGGGAAGAAAAGGAAAACAGGGTATCGATTCTAGAGGGAGGTCTCATAGAGGCAGCAACATTATGAGGTAAAAATCCTTGACTGCAGAGCCCAGATGGTTTGAGGGCATATGTTGGGATGAAATGAGTGAGGACACCCCACCCCTCTTTTTCATCTCTCTTCCCCCACCCCCCTTTTCTTCTTTTCCAGCGAATGGTCAGCAAAAGAGCAGTTTCAAAAATGAGCTGCAAATGTCAGAGCATGTTGGCTTTTTTGCTACCAACATTGAAATTATTACCATTTAGAAGGCAGTAAGAATTATCAGTGAAATGGTGTGCTGTTAACAGGAACTACTCCAAAAAATACAACAAAATCTAACCCAAAAATCTGTGATACCTGGGACATCAGTTCTGTAGATGGGAAAATCCTATTGAGGGCAACTATTTGTTGAAAAAATGTTTTGGAAGCAACAGATTATTTTTAATAAGATTAAGAACTAATGCTATAACCTCTTAAGAGAATCTCTTGGAGACATCAGCCATATCTCTCATGACTGGCAGAGGCAAGAAGACTTGATTTGTTTGTCTAATTAAATATCTGGTTTGTTTCACATGGAGAGGTCATTTCACAACACTAACTGTACCTCCAGGAAGACTTTTAAAAGAGTCCAGTGGAAACAGCTTTTACTTACAGAGTTCTGATAACAAAACCAACCCTTGACATATGTTTTTGCACGGTCTTTATGAAGAATGGAAGAATAAAATCCTCCACGTGATTTCTGAGCTTTGTTTTTGTAAAGCGTATTTGTAGCCTGTGGATGGATGGACAATGAGTGTTAATGATATTCGAAAAAGAACAGATACTTGCCAATATTAGACCATACATCCAGTCTCTTGCCATGTAACAAACCCTTTCAGGATCTTGCTAAGAAGACAGATGCCAGGCTGCTGATAGATCCTAGAATTTAATTAATTAAATTGTATTCCAATGCTTGCAAGTTCATAGAGACTGGGCTGTGGATGTCTCCTGCCTAATTCAAAGAGGTAAGATTCACATAAATTAGAGAAACTCTTCATAAATGCAGGTCTGTCTTCCTAAATTTCATCTGTCATCCAGTTTTAGTCTCTTCTTTTTATGTTTTTAAATTTTAATTTGTTATATATGACAGCAGAATGTCTCAGAATTTATATTATACATATAGAAAACAACTTTTTCATATCTCTGGTTGTACACAAAGTAGAGTCACACCATTCATGTTTTCATACATGTACCTAGGGTAATAATGTCCATCTTTCCACCGTCTTTTCTACCCTCATGCCCTCTCCCTTCTCCTCCCTCCCCTTTTCTCCTTTGCTGTATCTAGAGTTCATCTAATCCTCCCATGCCCCCCACACACCACATTATGAATTATCAGCCTTAATTCAGAGAAAACATTTGGCATTTGATGTTTTGGGATTGGCTAATTTCACTTAGCATTATATTCTCTAACTCCATCCATTTACCTGCAAATGCCAAGATTTTTATTCTCTTTTAATGCTGAATAATATCCCATTGTGTATATATAGGACATTTTCTTTATCCATTCATCTACTGAAGGGCATCTAGGTTGGTTCCATAGTTTAGCTACTGTGAATTATGCTGCTATAAACATTGATGTAGTTGTGTTCCTGTAGTATGCTGTTTTTAAGTTCTTTGGGTATAGACCAAGGAGTGGGATAGCTGGGTCAAATGCTGGTTCCACTCCAAGTTTTCCAAGAAATCTCCATACTGCTTTCCAGATTGGCTGTGTCAATTTGCAGTCCCATCAGCAATGTATGAGTGTTCCTTTTTCTCCACAACCTCGCTAACACTTATTGGTGTTTGGATTCTTAGTAGCTGCCATTCTGACTGGAGTGAGATGAAATCTTAGAGTAGTTTTGATTTGCATTTCTCTAATTGCTAGAGATGATGAACATTGTTTTTATATATTTGTTGATTGATTGTATATCCTCTTATGAGAAGTGTCTCTTCAATTCCTTGGCCAATCATTTATAGATTGGGTTATTTGTTTTTTTGGTGTTAAGATTTTTGAGTTTTTTATATATCCTAGAGATTAGTGCTCTATCTGATGTGTGAGTGGTAAAAATTTGTTCCCAAATTGTAGGCTCTCTATTCACCTCATTGATTGTTTGTTTTGCTGAGAAGAAGCTTTTTAGTTTGAGTCTATCCCATTTATCGATTCTTGATATTAATTTTTACACTATAGGAGTCTTATTAAGGAAGTTGGGGCCTAATCTGACATGATGGAGATTTGGGCCTACTTTTTCTTCTAATAGAGTCAGTATCTCTGGTTTAATTCCTAAGTTCTTGATACACTTTGAGTTAACTTTTGTGCATGGCGAGAGAAAGGGATTCAGTTTCATTTTGTTGCATATGGATTTCCAGTTTTCCCAGCACCATTTGTTGAAGAGGGTATCTTTTCTCCAATGTTATGTTTTTGGCACCTTTGTGTAATATAAAATAACTGTAATTATGTGTGTTAATTTCTGTGTCCTCTATTTTGTACCATTGGTCTACAAGTCTATTTTGGTGTCAATACCATGCTGTTTTTGTTACTATTGATCTGTAGTATAATATAAGTTCTGGTATAGTGATGTCACCTGCTTCACTCTTCTTACTAAGGATTGCTTTAGCTATTCTGGGTCTCTTATTTTTTCAGATGAATTTCATGACTGCTTTTTCTATTTCTATGAGAAATGTCTTTGGTATTTTGATTTGAATTGCATTAAATCTGTGCTTTAAATCATGCTAAATTGCATTAAAAAGTGCTTTTGGTAGTATGGTCATTTTGACATTATTAATTCTGCCTATCCAAGAACAAGGTAAATCTTTCCATCTTCTAAGGTCTTCTTTAATTTCTTTCTTTAGCATGTTGTAGTTTTTGTTGTAGAGGTCTTTTACCTCTTTTATTAGTTGATTCCCAAGTTTTTTTCCCCTGAGGCTATGGTAAATGGGATAGTTTTCCTTATTTCCCTTTAGAGGATTTGTCACTGATATATAGACATGCATTTAGTTTATGAGTGTTGATTTTTTATCCTGCTAGTTTGCTGAATTCATTTACTAGTTCTAGAAGTTTTCTGGTGGAATTTTTTGGGTCTTCTAGGGTATAGAATCATATCATTGGCAAATAGTCCTAATTTGAGTTCTTGTTTACCTATTCATATCCCTTTAATTTCTTTCGTCTCTCTAATTGCTCTGGCCAGTGTTTCAAGAACTATGGTTAAATAGAAGTGGTAAAAGAGGGCATCCCTGACTTGTTCCAGTTTTTAGAGGGAATGCTTTCAATTTTTCTCTATTTAGAATGATATTGGCCTGGGGCTTAGCATAGATAGCTTTTACAGTGTTGAGATATGTTCCTGTTATTTCTAGTTTTTGTAGTGTTTTGAGCATGAAGGGGTGCTGTATTTTGTCAAATGCTTTTTCTTCATCTATTGAGATAATCATAAGATTCTTAAAGAGTCTATTGCTGTGATGAATTACATTTATTGATTTCTGTAGGTTGAACCAACCTTGCATCCCTGGGATGAACACCACTTAATCATGGTGCACTATCTTTTTAATATGTTTTTGTATTCAAATTGTTAGAATTTTATTGAGAATTTTTGCATCTATGTTAATTAGATATATTTATCTGCAGTTTTATATCTTTGATGTGTCTGTCTGGTTTTGGAATCAGGGTAATCTTGGCTTCATTGAATGAGTTTGAAAGTGCTTCCTCTTTTTCTATTTCCTGAAATAAATTGAAGAGTATTGGTATTAGTTCTTCTTTAAAAGTCTTGTAGATCTCAGCTGTGTATCCATTCAGTCCTGGGCTTTTCTTGGTTGATAGGCTTCTGATGGTGTCTGCTATTTTGTCATTTGAAATTGATCTGTTTAAATTGTGCATATCATCCTGATTCAATAGATGCAGAAAAAGCATTTGACAAAGTACAGCATCCCTTTATGTTCAAAACATTAGAAAAACTAGGGATAACAGGAACTTACCTCGACATTGTAAAAGTTATCTATGCTAAGCCTCAGGCTAGCATCATTCTGAATGGAGAAAAATTGAAGGCATTCCCTCTAAAATCTGGAACAAGACAGGGATGCCCTCTATCACCACTTCTATTCAATATAGTTCTCGAAACACTGGCCAGAGCAATTAGACAGATGAAAGAAATTAAAGGCATAAAAATAGGAAAAGAAGAACTTAAATTATCACTATTTGCAGGTGACATGATTCTATACCTAGCAGACCCAAAAGGCTCTACAAAGAAACTACTAGAACTAATAAATGAATTCAGCAAAGTGGCAGGATATAAAATCAACACGCATAAATCAAAGGCATTTCTGTATATCAGCGACAAAACTTCTGAAACGGAAATGAGGAAAAACACTCCATTCACAATATCCTCAAAAAAAATAAAATAAAATACTTGGGAATCAACCTAACAAAAGAGGTGAAAGATTTATATAATGAAAACTACAGAACCCTAAAANCCCTCATTGTTAAACAAAATTACATATAAGAGGTTGTGAGGGGAATGAGAAAATAAACAAGGAGAGAAATGAATTATAGTAGATGGGGTAGAGGGAGAAGATGGGAGGGGAGGGGAGGGGGGATAGTAGAGGATAGGAAAGGTAGCAGAATACAACAGTTACTAATAGGGCATTATGTAAAAATGTGGATGTGTAACCGATGTGATTCTGCAATCTGTATTTGGGGTAAAAATGGGAGTTCATAACCCACTTGAATCTAATGTATGAAATATGATATATCAAGAGCTTTGTAATGTTTTGAACAACTAATAAAAAGGAAAACAATTTGGACAATTAATATACCTCTAGAAATTTGTTGATGCCTTCAATATTCTCTATTTTATTAGAGTACAAGTTTTCAAAATAATTTCTAATTATCTTCTGTATTTCTGTAGTGTCTATTTTGATATTTTCTTTTTCATCATGTATGTTAGTAATTTAAGTTTTATCTCTCCTTCTCTTTGTTAGCATGGCTAAGGGTCTGTCAATTTTATTTATATTTTCAAAGAACCAACTTTTTGTTTTGTTAATTTTTTAAATTGTTTCTTTTGTTTCAATTTTATTGATTTCAGCTCTGATTTTAATTATTTCCTGTCTTCTACTGCTTTTGATGTTAATTTGTTCTTCTTTTTCTAAGGCTTTGAGATGTAATGTTAAGTCATTTATTTGTTGACTCTTCTTTTAAGGAATGAACTCCATGCAATGAACTTTCCTCTTAGAACTGCCTTCATAGTGTCCCAGAGGTTTCAATATGTTGTATCTGTATTCTCATTCACCTCTTAGAATTTTTAAATCTCCTCCTTGATGTCTTTTGCAATGCATTGTTCATTATTTAGTCTCCAGGTGTTAGAGTAGATTTTATTTCTTATTTTATCATTGATTTCTAATTTCATTCCATTATGATCTGTTAGAACACAAGGTAGTATCTTTACTTTTTTTATATTTGCCAAGAGTTGCTTTGTGGCATAATATATGGCCTATTTTAGAAAAGAATTCATGTGCTGCTGAGAAGAAAGTATATTTGCTTGTTGAAGGATGAAATACTCTCTATATATCAGTTAAATCTGTTATTGATTGTATTATTGAGTTCTATAGTTTCTTTGTTCAGCTTTTGTTTGGAAGATCTATCCAGGGGTGAAAGAGGTGTGTTAAAATCACCCAGAATTATTGTGTTGTGGTCTGTTTGACTCTTGAACTTGGGAAGAATTTGTTTGATGAATGCAGACTCTCTATTTTTTGGAGCATATATATTTATTATTGTTATGTCTTGTTGATGAATGTGTCCTTAAGCAGTGTGAAATATCCTTCTTTATCCCTTTTGGCTAACTTTAGCTTGACATCTACTTTATTTGCTATGAGGATGGAAACCCCTGCTTGCTTCCACAGTCCATTTGAGTGATGTGATTTTTCCCAACCTTTCACCTTTAGTCTGGATGTCTTTTCCTATGAGACGAGTCTTGCAGAAGCAGCATATTATTGGATCTTTATTTTAAATCCAATCTTCCAGTCTATGTCTTTTGTTTGGTGAGTTTAGGCCATTAACATTCAGGGTTAATGATTTGTATTCCCAGCCATTTTTTGTTTATATTTTGTATTTAACTTTACTTGGTTTCTCCTTTAATTAGTTTTTCCTTCCATGTAATACCTCTCTTTGCTGATTTTCATTGTTATTTTTCAATTCCTCTTCATGGTATATTTTGCTGAGGATGTTAGTGCACTTTCTAGTTATAAATTCTTTTAACTTTTTAAAATTATTATGGAAGGGTTTTATTTCATCATCAAATCTAAAGCTTAATTTTGCTGGATATAAAATTCTTGGTTGGCATCCATTTTCTTTCAGAGCTTGGTATATGCTGTTCTAGGATCTCCTGGGTTTCAGGGTCTGGGTTGAAAAATCTGCTGAGTTATGAATTGGTCTCCCCTTATATGTTATCTGATTCCTCTCTCTTGTGGCCTTTAAGATTCTATTCTTATTCTGTATGCTAGGCATTTTCATTATAATATGCCTTGGTATAGATCTATTGTAATTTCATACATTTGGTGTCCTGTAAGCCTCTTGTATTTGGTTTTCCAATTCATTCTTCATGTTTGAGAAATTTTCTGATATTATCTCATTAAATAGACTGTGCATTTCTTTGGTTTGAAACTCAGTGGCTTCCTCTGTCCCAGTAACTATTAGATTGGTGATTTGATGCTATCACATAATTCTTGGATGTTCTGTTCATGGCTCCTTACCATCTTCACTGTGTGGTCAACTTTATTTTCCATATTGTATACTTTGTCTTCATTGTATGATATTCTGTCTTCCAAGTGATCTAGTTTGTGATGCTTTCTATTGAGTTTTTTGTTTGGTTTATTGTCTCCTTTATTTCAAGGATTTCTAATTTTTTTCATAATCTCTATCTCTTTCTTGAAGTAATCTTTTGCTACTTGTATTTGCTCCCTTATCTCTTTGTTGGTGTGATCAATGGATCCCTGTATTTGCTCACTTATCTGTTTATTGGTATCATCAATGGTTGCCTGTATTTTCTGTCTTATCTCTTTGGTAGAGTGATCAATTTTTGCCTGTATTTTCTCATTTAGGTCATTCTTTAATTCACAGATCATTTTAATTATGAAAATTCTGAACTCCTTCTCTAATATTTTATCAACTGTGCTGTCCATGGGTTCTGTTATTGTAGCGTCCTGGTTTGTTTGGGGCACTTGCATCCCTTATTTTTTTCATTTTGTCTATGTGTCTTCCTTTCTTGCAGTGTGGATCTGAGGTATTACAGTTTCTACTCTATAATCTTGTAGTATCTGTGCAAATTATCTGTATCTTATCTTGGTGTTGGGCTTTCAGACCCTGTTGGTGTCCTAGGATGGATGCTAATGCAACTATAGGTGGTGGAGGCAATAGCAGGAGGTAACTTAAGATAGCAGTGGAGGTGCCTCAAGATGGATGCAACATTTTTCAGTGATGGGTTGAAAGGGTGGGCCTTACTCTGGCTTTGGGATGCCTGCTTCTAGATGTGGCTTCTTCTAGGCCCTGTCCATTGTCCCAAGGTAGAGGCTACTGCATGGGGAAGGCTATGAGGACCACTGCAGTGTCTCAAGATGGAAGTGGGTTAGACCTGGGCTCCCAGATGGTAGTGGTGGGGGCGGATCTTCTCTGCTGAAGAAAGCTGCTCTTATTATTTATTTGATATATTTTTTAAGTTGTAGATGAACACAAGACTTTCATTTATTTATTTTTATGTGTTGCTAAGGATCAAACCCAGTGCCTCACCAGTGCCCTGGGCCCTTGCTCCCCCAGAGGTTTGCGAGATGAATCTGGACCAAGTCTGAGCTCTGGTGGATGTCTGCCAGTGGTGGGATGGATTCGAGCCTACTCTGGGCATGAGCTCCCTCTCAGGTCACTGAGGAGCGTCTGGGCCATGCCTGAGCTCTGGTGGGTGTCTCAGGTTGGATACTTTATAAATAATAGAAGTTTTCTTAAGCATACTTTTGAAGGTTGAAAGTCAAAGAGAAGCAACCTCATAGGGGACCCTCATTACAACATAGTGAATCAAGTTTCAGTCTCTTTTTAATGACCAGTCCAGATCAGGGTCAGTCTGCCACTGTGATATTTTCCCCTACATGGGACATGTCTATCACAGATGTCTCCTCTTAGCTCTTTTTGAATAATTGGCACCACTGACCTTAACAGTGACCCAGTGTACAAAGCATTTTCAGGACCTATGCTTTTCTTACTTGCTCCACCATCTTCAGTCCTTGAGTTCTCTGGCATGGAGCAGGAAAGTAGCCAATTATGAAAATCCTATTTACCAACCAGGAGAAAGGAGAAATAGTTGAAGATGAAATCAATTCAGATGTCAGTGGGTGGGACTGTCAGTTACTTTATTATCCACTGATTTTTATATGGTATCATTATTTTTATGTAACACTAAAAGCAATGCTTTCCAAACTATGACATTCTGTTTCCTACATTTTAAGTTAATTTATTTTATGTCATCCTAGGATTATTTTAGACTTTTTTTTCCTCTCATCATATATCTTTTTCATGTATGTGAAAGGAAAATATAAGTAAAATAAATTGGTTGTTATTGGGGAATATGTGGAATTGTAATCATCCCTCCTGTGAAGACTATTTGCTGCACTGCTCTTAGATTTGTACTCTGTTGCTCAGTATCCTTGCCTTTCTGCATGTATAATCACATTTTATTTAATGCCAAGTAATATTGCAATCTTTAGGAGGCAAAAACAAATCTCATCATTTTTAGTACCAACAATGCAAATAAATCAACTACAGTAACAACTGTATGAAGATCTATGGCCAGGTTTGCACATGTGCAGGTAATTGCAACTTTATCACAACTACTACCTGGGGTACAGTGTTTTAAGATGTCATAAATTAGGAAAAATATCTTGATTTCAGAGACTTTTCATATGTGAAGAGAAGTGGGCATCAGCTTTTGACAAAATATGGTAATTCCAGAAATATAAAATGATAAACATCTGCAATGTTTTCTAATTTTGGAACAAAGGGGAAGAAATATTGGTTAGAACATAATTGACTTTGGTCTTCTAGTGAATATATTCCTAATTTCAAATAGACTCTGTCTTAGTATGAGCCTCTTTAGGGAATTAATGGGATAACTATGGCTGGTTTTCCTTCTCTGCTGAAGAAAGCTGCTCTTATTATTTATTTAATATATTTTTTATGTTGTAGATGAACACAAGACTTTTATTTATTTATTTTTATGTGTTGCTAAGGATCAAACCCAGTGCCTCACTTGTGCTAGGCAAGGGCTCTACCACTGAGCCACAACCCCAGCCTCCAGTTCTCATTATTCATATTTTGATTTATAATAACAATGTAAGTTACTTTGGATAAAATAACGATCACCAATGACTTCATCAAATCTTACCTTTGATCATGATTTTTTTTATATTTCATCTTAATGTTAATTTATGTACATTTGTAATTTTTTATAGTTGCACTTACAATGATGAATTAACATTTTATACATTTCCACTGAATAATATATTAAGAGAGTTTAATTGCAACTTTTTGGATTGTATAAAATTCCATCAACTTCTATACAATAATTTACTTAAACATTCCCTATTATTATACATTTAGATTACTTCTGATAGTTTACTAGGTTAGATGGAGCTGCAAATAACATTGTTGTGAACTTATTTTTGTTTCTTTTGTTGAGTTCTTTCCTTGGGAAACATTCCCGGGAGTGGAATTTTGGGGTTGAAGGGAACAATAAATTTTTACAGCCCCTGGTATAAATTGCCATAAGAGCAGGCTTTAATAAAATTTCAGTGGCAAGTTCTTCTTGAGAATTCTAAAGGACAGGGGACTGTTTAGCTATTATATAATGCTTCTCTACTCCATTTTCTGGGGTGTGTATGTCATCAGAGGCATGGCTTAAGAAGAGAGGGAATGACAAATGAAGGGTTAGTCCTTCAAAGCTCCCTACCTTTCTTACAGCCTGGAAGCTGCCCCTCAGTTCTTGACTCTGCTTTTCAGTTTCTCAGCTCCATGCAACTGGATATAAGAGACTCTGTCAGACTCCAAGTAAATGGAAATCAGGTGTTATTAGGCAAGATATGGAGCAATATTTCTTTCAATTCTTCTAAGTTAGAAAAAGGTAAGATTTGGTTACGAAGGGTGGATGGGTTCTGATATAATTTGCATATAGAATTTCTCCCATTTAGAGGATCAAAATTTATTTAATTGAAGATAATGTACCATCACAGGCTTTGAAAAACAATAGCAGCTACACTCACCAAAAGTTGACTGCAGATAAAAGTCTTAGCACAGGAAAAGGCTATCTTTAAGGGAAGGGAAGGAACCGAATGTAGGACAGCAACATGACTTGTTGGGAGGGGTGCCATTTTGAAATGTTCTCATAACCCTTTAGATTGTGTCTGGATTTCTACCACATCTTCCTCATTGCCCTGAGAAAGTCAGCAACTGAATTGACAGAGATATGTGTTTCTCATAATACTGAGGGAAGAAAATTAGGCAGGCATTACAATTCCCACAACTTCTATATGG
The DNA here is from genome assembly GCF_001458135.2 of Marmota marmota marmota. Taxonomy (NCBI): domain Eukaryota; kingdom Metazoa; phylum Chordata; class Mammalia; order Rodentia; family Sciuridae; genus Marmota; species Marmota marmota. Next base: position 14,755,279 of record NW_026000164.1, on the reverse strand, counting down.
GCCATGTTCTTCACATAGGAGCGTGGCCCTGTTGACCTGTGGCTGATCTACTCCAAGTAGAACCCACACTTTCCCATAAATACTTCAGTTTCATTCATGATAGCTCTCTGTTTCCAGTTACAAAGGGCCTTAGGTATCTTTTTGAGAGAAGGCAAACAAGAATGCAATCTGTGTGTATGGGAAAGCAAGCAAGCAAACAAACAAAACAACAACAGTAACAAAAACAAACAACAAAAACAAACAAAAAGAAAACTTCATCTCCATCATGTATGTTAGAACAGAGAAATTGCTTTTTGCTGACCTTGTGTTAGACTTATCATTATGCTTAATCTTAAAGAAATTAAACATCTGTTTAGCTATTATATAAGGCTTTTCTATTCCATTTTCTACTCCATAATAGCTAAACGTGATTGTGATGTTATGGTACCTGATGTCAGATCTGATAAAATTGGAGTTTAGGTTTTCAGTCATTTGGTTTTCATAGCATTTATAATTAAAACTGGTAAATTATCAAGTCTGGGTCTTTTTGGCCTATTGATTAAACACTTTGTGCTGTGTGCCCCATATCCAAGGTCTTGTTACATTAGTCAGGACTTGTTCATGTACAAGGGACAGAAACCAAACACACAATGAAAGAAAGAAGGGAAGAAAGGAATGAGGGGAGGGAAAAGAAAAGAAATAAAAGGGAAAGGGAAAAGAAAAGAAAAGAGAACATATTGGCTTATGTTGCAAGGAGGGTTGAGTAATTTTGGGCAGAGTTGAGGCAAGGGCTTGGATTATGCCATCCCTATTTCTGTTTTAATCTCTATTTTATGGTTCTGCACATGGTTTCTTTTTTTTTACATGCTGTAGCCACATATCAGGAAGGATGGACAGTGGTAGTCCAATGGATATGGTCCTTGTGACGCACCATGAAAATCAAGGTCTTATCTGTCAGTACACAGCCTCAAGATAGACTTTAAGTGGTTATGCTGATGCCATGTGCCCATGTCTGAAAAATGTTGCTCTACTTAGGAAAATGATGCACTCTGATCATTGAGTCTGGCAATATTTCATCTCTTGGGCATGTGGGTTGGGCATCAGGATGAGCTATCCACAGAGAAAGGGAGAGTTTGAGAGGGGTGAGAGAAGAATAAAAGCAGGGTATTCCTGCCAAAAGGGGAGGGAGGCATCTGGATGAACCCAACAAGGAGTCATCACAAGGGTGATTCTAAATGCCAGCCAGACACTGAAACATTAACTTGAGGAGGACTTTCCCAGTGTATTTGTTTTCTTTGGAATAGGCTTTCCATAACATCCTATGTAATCTGACAGGTAACACCATGGGTTCAGGAACTTACATTAGCTATGCACTCTTTCTTGTACTTAATTACATAAATATTAACTTTAGATTAAAGGATGTAAAACCTAGAGTTCAAGGGTTTGGAATGATTTCCTAGTTTTTCTAACATCCTTTGTTAGTGAGCACTGATAGAAGGGAATTTATGTCCATGCAAACCTTCATTCTGTAGCTTTGTAGTTGGATTTCAGTGGTAGCAACACCTGAAATGCTAATGGTTTTCTTTTCTTATGCCAACTTCTGCTCTATATACCAGGATATTTAACAGAGAGATATACCAAGAGTTCCAACCTCAAGGATTTTTCTCTTGAGGGAGATTCAGATGCTATGTGAACATTTTAATGTACTTTATTCTGAAATGTGGATGTATTAAACCGAGTGACTCCTCTCTAAACTTTCCCTAGGGAGTCATCATCCCGTAGTGAATCCAAGAAGCAAGTTTTCCCATTAGGACAAACTTCCCTGTTCTTTCAGTAGTATGCTTTATATTTCCTTAAGAAATTCCCATTTTGGGACTTGTCAGCCACTTGTAAGCAGCTGTAAGTTTCTTTTAAGCAACAGGCTGATGAAATCCAGAAAGAGGCATGTTCCCTGAAGCTACTGACTTCTAAATACTTGCTTGCAGAGAGTTCCTCCAGACCCACTCCTGTTCCCCAGTAGTTGTGTTAAGGATTTGGACTCAAGCGTGATTATTCTGTAACCTGGAAAAGAAAAATATTGATATATTTTGGAAAGAAATGTCTAGTCTCTGTACATATGAGGAACACTTCAATTTTTCTACATATATTACTCAAAGTTGAGTTCATCTGAACCTCCCTCTCTCCCTTGTTTCCTTCCTTCCTTCCTCCTTTGTAAGCCTGACTGATTTAAATGGGTTCAAAATGTGAAGAAATCAATGTCTGAAATAATACTTCCATATTTTATTTCCTAAGATTAAATCATGTTTCATGTCAAAGAGTAGGAGATTTTATTTTTCACTGTTCACAGAGCAGTGATATTTTTGTGAAATTTATTTTCAAATAAGTTATAATTTTAAGATATAGGTTTTGAGAAAAATCCAAGACAAAACCTGGCTCTAGAAAAGAGAATTTTGCCAGTGTTTTCTATTGATGTTAGAGTCCCAGGGAAGGGATAGACTAAGAAGATTTCTTTTTAATTTAGAGGATCCCCTGCTAGCCCCCACCTCCCCAGATGCAAACACAATGAATCAGGCAATTCCAAATTCTGTCAAGGCTGATAAGACAGAGGGAAAAAAAAATGAACAAGGTGGTGCTGACTCACTCCCTTGCTTGCGTCAGTAACAACTCTTGTCTGGAGAGCCCTGGCTGTTCCCGAGTCAGTGAGTAAGCATGGTGGGCAGGGCTCAGAGCTTTGATGAACTATTTCATATGTACCATCTACTTTATATTCTTCAAAACAGTTGTGGTTTTGTCTGACCGCCTAAATTGTCACTCACAGCTCAGTTGTTTCCATTTTGGGTAATTCCATAAACAGACACACACACACACACACACATTTTCCTTGAGCTTCTTTTTTTCTTAATTTGTTCAAATATCTCTTTTCTTTTTATCTTCTTACTACCTTGTCCTCGCTCCACTTATGAATTGGTGAATAACAGTGATCATGGATGATGAAGGTAAGAATAGTTTTGTCTGTATGTACACTGCTTAGGATAACCTAAATCCTGAAATGCAATAAGACATGAAAAAGTATCATTCCTTCCTAAGACTTTAAGTTCTTTTAGGTATTCTGGATCTATGTTCTTTGCCTCCTTTATGAGAGCTGTTTTTCATCAAGCAATATTTGAGATAAATTTTTAAAAATCCTGTTTCAATTTTATTTTCACCTTTGCATCATAAAACCTTGCTTTGTTTTATACATTCAGTTTATTCGAAGTTAAAACATGGGTAAAGAAGATTTGTAAAAGGAAATTAGCAAAAGCATCATCTGACAGCTAATTTATTAAAATTAGTCCCCTTAATTAAAAAATATGTACAGCAAGTCATTCAACTGTATTTACTTAATAAATTTCCTGTCTCTACCAACCTGTTTAATAATTATACATTGTATCTATTTTTTCTTGAACAAACATGGGCTGCTAATTGCATTTCATATTATTAGAAGATGTAGAATATTAAATATTGAAGCCTTTCTTGCAGAGTCTTTTGAACTAAAAAGCTGTGACTGATGCTTGTGAAATAGCTCAGACATTAAAACACAGCTTACATCAGAAAATGCTACAAGGAGCTTGTCCTTTCTTTTACTTTTCACCCCTTTTTTTGAGGGGGGAAATAGCAAGATGGGGGTGGGGTGGAAATAGAGCTAGGTTAAAAGCTCAAGTTCTACCTTCACTTATTCTTCATGCACCATATTCATTTATTTTCTAAAATCGTATTGTATTTGTCCTGATGATTGTGTTGAACAAGACAGAGAAAGTCTTACCCCTCAGGAGCTCACAATCTATTAAGGAAAGTAGGTGGGGAGAAAGTAAGGGTGAACGCCATTGCATGTGACTCATGTGACTCTGGGAGTAATGGAAAATAACCCAGCTGGATGTGGGAAAGAGACAATCAAGAGAATATATGGTAGTCAGGTACTGGGAGGGGTAGGTAGAACACTCCTGGGAAAGGGTGTGGGGGCTTAGGGTGGACAGAAAAATGTGGCATAAAGACTTGGAGGTGAGGGAGGACCAGCAGCCAGAGTTTAAGTCAGTTGGATATTTCCAACTTTAACCTCCATCCCAAAGGGTAGAAATCAAAATTTTCTCCAGTATCAGGAACTTGATTAAGGCACTAGAACAACCATTTATTTTCCATTCCTTTATGAGATAGTATAGAGTGATAGTGAGAGATGAATAAGAGTTGAAGAAATCTTTAATAAGTAGTAATGTAAATTACTGTGTGGAATGGGACCACTTCCTCATTAAGTTTACACTATAAGTTATTTTTCAATTGATCTCTAGTGATGCAAAATTATTGTCATGTACCTAAAAAAAAGTGAACTTCTGGGATTGGACAGTTTTAAGCATCAGTTGTAACTTGGAACAGATATTTGCAGGTTGTTCCCCACCGATTCTTTGTTTTTCAGTGTTCCTGCTTGAGTGTGTGCCCTGAGAGCAGCTATATTTATGCTAGTTTTCATCAATACCCCCAGGTGGCTGCCCACACCTCTTAACACATACGAGTCCTTTGGCTCTAATATGCTTGTGAAGATAGAAACATAAAGAAGTTCATTGCTAATATTTATTCAGGAACGGGACATTAAGAATTTATGCATATGCCTTTGATATTAACTATATCACAGGGCTTTAGGCATTTGAATTTCCAGCAGATTGCTCAACTGTTTCAAAAATGACCTGTGAGCAGAGAGCAATTTAACTTAAAACTTTGCCTTAACATTATACTCTGAAAAAATTTTAAAAACAATTTCTGATTTTAAAAAACACTTATAAAACTGTCATTACTTTAGAAGCAAACAGCAAACATTCACTCAACAGATGTTTATTGGGTTCCTATTTGTCAGGCGCACTGCTAGGCAACTTTTTTATCTCCCAACAATCCTGATAACTAGATAGGTCAGGCACCTTCACGTTATTAGTCAAACTCAGCATCAGGGAAGTGAATCTGCCCTAAGGTACAAAGCCAATAGGATGCTAGAGATGTAATTTAAACTCAGGTCTGGCTCTTTCCAGAGGGGGTGCTGTTCTTACCATCATGCATTGCTTCGGAAGGGCTTATTTAATATTTATTACTCAACTTGGACTAGTTGTTTCACAGATCATGAACCTGTGCCACAGGTCATGAAAAAAATAAGGGAAAGTTGTAAATTATTGACATTTGCTTTGAGGAAATGTTATTTGTTATCCTTGAGCAGGGTTTATCGTGGCTGAACAGGCCAAGCAGAACAGAGTCAGGGGTCATGGATTTCGTATTCTGTTTAATAGGTAGTCCTAGGTGAAGAGGAAGATCATCGCCTGTTTACTTGCTTGTCATTTGTCTAAAAATAATTATACCTAAATGGGGAGGATGAGAAAAAGTCCAGTCTTCTTCCTGTACAATCAATGGTAAATATAGAAATATTCCTTTCAAATAGGATCAATAGTAAACATAGAAAATCCATAAATTCATATGGTTCTTAGACATTTACCTAGTTAATAAGAAAGTTCAAACATCTCAAATTATATTTTCCTAAAGATTAGTGTTTTGTTAGATATCAGTAAGTGTTCTGTCAAAAAATGATCTTCTGGTGAAAAAAATTTGGGGACATTTTTGGCTATATACTATCAAACTTGATCTTTAAAATTAGATTCATTTTCCAACTGAGCATAATTTTATAGCATAATTTTAAAGTCTTTATAGTATTCTACTGTATAGGTTTTATAGATAATTTATTTGCTATTGATAAATACTTGCAGCATTCCTGTATTTATGATGCTCCTTATGAAGTAACCACAGAAGATGCATAAAAGAATGAAGAGTGGCCGTGTTATAATAAAACTTTATTTATTAAAAAAAACTAGATGTCTTGGGGCTGGGGTTGTGGCTCAAAGGTGGAGCGCTTGCCTAGCATGTATGAGGCACTGGGTTCAATCTCGGCACCGCATAAAAATAAAATAAAGGTATTGTGTCCACTTACAACTAAAAAAAAACACATAAAATTAAAAAAAAAACTAGATGTCTTATGATTTTAATAGGAACATTATAATCTCTAATTTCCAAGCATCACCCCAAACCAAGTAAGTGATAATCTCTAGGTGTTGTGCTCAGGCATCACAGTTTAGATTTCTCATGTGTTTCAGACGTGCAGAAGCTGCTGTGATAACATGTTCCTTTTATGCATATGCTCAGGTTAGAGGCCAATTTTTTTTTCATATCCAGAACAATTTGTTGCAATGGAGAAAAAATGATGATAAATGACACAGAAGACGAATGCTTTTGTCATTTGTCTTATATTCAATTCTTTATTCAATGAAAGTCAATTCTGATCAGATAAACATCCTATGAATCACTCATGATAGGAAAACAGATGTAACTACAGGAGGGAAGGAAATGACCTGAAAATAAGCCAAATCCTACCCTGTGTCTGGTGATCGCTGCCCACAGGTGCTTCCTGGCTTTTCTAGAGGCAGCAGCAGCCAGCGCTCCTCCCTGGCGAAGTGCCCTCTGCTGCCGTCCTCCTTTATGGCCTGGGGCACCCACGGCTGCAGCCCTGCTGCGGGCTGAAGTCTAAATTGTACCTTTCATCTTTTTACAGAAGTCCCTTGATTCTGGCAGAGGCTTCAGATTCTATTAAGTAGATTCTTGTTCTCTTTCAGTCTGTTCTATTTGTCTGAAATTTTGTGAAATGAGTTTATTATAGATTAGAGCTGACCGTATCACTGACTTTTCTTAATTCCTTTCAGGGAGTCCAGTGGCTCCAGGTTCAGATGAATCCAGGAGATAAGAGTCCATTCCTGGGGCCTTGTTTTCCTCTCCAGCCATGTCTTACCGGTTCAGGGCCTCTCTGCCTCAGTGGGGCTCCCCATCCTGCAGTTCCGAGGGCACTAGATCTTGTCTTTGCCTTAAAACTTTTGCACACGGTTTCCCTTGTAAGTATTTCCTTGTGTGTTTTCTGGAAACTCCTATTTGATATATTCTTCACACTTAGCTCTTAGCTCACTGGCGCTCTTACCTGACAAATGCCTGTTTGCTATCCAGCATACTCACCTAGGTTAAAGGCCCCACTATATGTCTGCTATAAATAGTAGCTATGACAGCTGTCCCAGTAGAATTCATATTTATTTATTTCCTGCTGTGTTGCAGGTTCCTTGAGGGCAGATCAAGAATTTTTAACTAATGTTTATGAGTAAATGAAAAAACCATCTGCTTGCACCCGCATACAATGCACACTCCTGTTCACAAATCCAAGCTCTACCTCCTTTTAGAAACTTCTAAACTCCTTTTTCTGTTCATCAATGTGGTTTTGGTCATACCTCCTCAGTACTGACTATTACCTTGTACTTAATAATTTATTATTACTTTGTAAAATGCTATATGTAAAATATCTTAGGCATTTCCTATCCTTAGGTATACTTTTCAAGGTTACCTACATTTCCCCACTCTTATAAATATTGAATGACTGTAAAACTCTGATGCTTTAACTCAGGTCCATGTTTTAACTTTATTGTGTTCATTGACATGTGTGCTTCTCTCATTGTGGTCTCATTTCTGGTTCTGGTAATTAACTTTTTCAGATGTATTTACAGATGTATTTATTCATTTTTTATTTTAATACATTATTTTCTTCATTTGGTATCTGTTTACTGAGTACCTTTTAGGTTCTGGGAAGATAATGGTAAAAAGAACAAACAAAAATTCCTGCTCCATTGAATTCAGGTAAACAAGAAATAAATACGAAAAAACAAGTAAAATGTATGGTGTTATGTGGTAATAATGATATTGAGGGAAATAATGGAAGAAGAATGGAGAATATTGAGGTAATTACAACTTGAAATGGAAAGACTTCATGGATTATGTGACCTAGATTATTAGGAAGATAAAAGTTCTAGAAAGAAGGAATAATAGATGCCAAAGCCCTAATGGGCGCATGCTTAGTGTGTTGGAGTAAACACAAGGATATCAGTGTGACTGGGTGTGGAGAATAGTGGTGTAAGAAGTTGGAAAAGTAATGGGGCAGGCAGGGACTCCTGGGGCCTAGAGGTCATGATAATAACTTGTCCTTTACATCAGAACCTTTACTAGGCCTCCATGGAGGAATCACTGACATTTTAATCTTTGGTGCAGACATAGATAATCAGGCTGCTGCTGCCCCTAGGGAGTCCAAACCTTCATAGGTGGCTGTGTTAGTCACCTTCCTGGGGGTATAATACAAGCCTGAATTAACCAACTTAGAAACAGGAAGGGTTTATTTTGGCTCACAGTTTTGAAGGTCTGAGTCTGTGGTTGTTGTCTCATTGCTTTTGTACGTCATGGCAGGAGGGCATGGCAGAGGAAGCAGCTAACCTCATGGAAGCCAGGAAGTGAAAGGAGAGGAAGAGGAAGGACGGGGTGCCACTAGCCCTGTTGAGGGCATGCCTCTAATGACCTAACTTCCTCCCATTAGACCCCACCTCCTAGAGGTTCCACCACCTGCAGCCTGCCAAAATATATGAAAATTTCAAATATCTTTGATCCAGGAATATCAGATATAGGTTTTTATTTTTTTCTGAGGAAATAATTAAGTGCCCAAAGATTTATAAGCAAGCATGCATATACTTGCATAATACAATGTTTATAACAGTGGTAAATTGAATATTAATCAGTGGGCTTAGACATGTGAAAAGTGATGTAAGCAACTTAAAATTTTATAGTTATTAAAAATTATGATGTAGTTATTCATACAGAAAGGTGATCATGGTACATAGTTAAGTGGAATAAAGTCATGAAGGAGCATGCAGAAGAAGAATTCATTTTTATAACATTTTAAAAGTATATGATTTATGTCTCATAGAAACCTGGATGCAAGCTTTGACAGGACTAACATATGCATGGTGGAACTTGGGGTGATTTTTTTCTTCATTCTACCTTTTTGTCTTGTGTGATTGTGTTAATTGGGAATACATTTCTTTTGTAATCAGAAAGTTATTTTATTTTATTTTGGTACCAGGGATTAAACCCAGGGGTGCTTAACCACTGAGCCACATTCCAACCCCCCTTTTAATTTTTTTTTTTTGGAGGGGACAGATCTCGCTAAGTTTCTTAGGTCCTCTCTAAGTTGCAAAGGTTGGGTTTGAATTTGGGATTCTCCTACCCCCGCCTCCTGAGCTGCTGGGATTACGGTATGATAAATGCCTAGGCCTCACAAACCCTGTGGTCAATGTGGGTACTGATTCACATGATTCTCCTGATGGTGCAAGGTAGACTTCTGGGTCCCCAAATAAAAAGACTCACTTGCAGTTTGTCAGTCTCTGTTTTTTGTCTGCCCTATAGGGCAAATATAAAGACACATCACTCTGACCCTTTTTCTCCTCCACCCCTCTTAAATTCCTTTTGATATCAGTTACTCTAAAGTGAAAATGACAAGTGGAAATACCACAAAACAGAAGATGTTTGCGAGAAGAACCATGCAACCAATTAACTGGGCTTTTATGCAGTGTACCCAGTTTGGGACTTTTCCGTCCTTGATTAGAAAATGCTTCTGGGTTCCCAAGGATACTTATTCCTCATGGGTGTCACCTTTTGAATATTACCAGTGCCTGTTCAGGATTTGATTGAGGAGTTTTAAAAATGGATTCGTCCTGCCCCTTGCCTGTCCCCTATATAGTCCTTACCCAGCCAAGCAGAAAAAAATTAATCGAGTTCTGAAAGGACTAAATGAAAGCCATAGTTCCCAACCGATCCCCTGGGGGAGGTGAAGATACCTGGGCTGCAGTTTGGAGGCATTAGTTCTGCTTGCTTTGACTTTGCCCACTGCGTCTCATTTCTTTCTTTCTTTTTCTCTCTCACTGGGCACCCCATTGTGGAATTTTGTATACAAAGGAAATGTTCAGCATGTCTCGCAGTTTCCCCGCATATGCTTAGGTAGCAGATGCTGTCAAAAGCACTCAGTATAATACCACGATGGCTCTCATTGGTGACATTTTTTATTCTTACTATAGATTTTGTAGCTCTCTGATAGGCTGCACCTTTGATTTTGGATTTCAAAAAGAATTTAAGCATGAAAGAAAGCTCTGTGGGTTGGGCGAATCCTCTCGAAAGTAATTGCCTTTTATATCTCCAGGTTCTTCATGGCTCCTTCACAGCACTGCTGTGCTGTCTCTTTTATGTTTGGATCAACATGTAAATAACGGAGGATGATGGCTTACTTTACTTAAGGCAAATGTAATGGAAAAGGAGAAATGAAATCCAGGCTCAATGGAGAAGGAAAGAATACTCCATTCGAGGAACTAAAGAGATGGGGAGCTGATTCACTCCATCAGAGGGTAGCTTTTCATGCCTAAATTTTTGCATGAGAAATATAGGGTAATTCCACAAAACTACAACTATCTTATATTTGATAAAGGGGCTAAAAGCATGCAATGGAGGAAGGATAGCATCTTCAACAAATGGTGCTGGGAAAACTGGAAATCCATATGCAACAAAATGAA
>NW_026000164.1:14681090-14744595 GCF_001458135.2 Marmota marmota marmota | reverse complement strand
GAGGGGGGATAGTAGAGGATAGGAAAGGCAGCAGAACACAACAGACACTAGTATGGCAATATGTAAATCAATGGATGTGTAACTGATGTAATTCTGCAATCTGTATATGGGGTAAAAATGGGAGTTCATAACCCACTTGAATCAAAGTGTGAAATATGATAAAAAAAGAAAAAAAAAGAATACACTCTTCATATATGCAAAATAAATATTATTTGATGAAAATTAAAAAAAAGAAATATAGGGTAATTTATATTAGCTTTCCCCAAAGTGTGTTGCAAGAAAAAGTAGTCCTATGAGATATTCTAGGATGAGTGTTCCAAAGTCAGGTATGTTTGGGAAGTGCCAGGTGCCATATACTGTCTTCAGTGTCTTTTGTAGCAGATATTAATGCTGAGGAGATGAGATGTAAAACTTTGCTGAAAATGTCACATTCCTCACTTATTTGTCTACTGAACACCTCCAGAGGAACTACTTATCACCACCTGAGATTTTGTTTCCTTCTTCCTTTCAGGAAACTGAAAATATTAATGGATTTATTACAATTGAGATAAAAAGACACACACACAAATATATATGTCAAAGTCCAAAGTTAGAGTAAAATTTTGATATATTAAGAAGTTTATTATTTTTCACATAATTTTTGTAATTCTTATTAAAAAGATACATGAAGCAAATATGTCAAGATATTAACACAGTTGTTATTTTTAAAAAAGAGTTTGGAGGTTATGCTTCTTTTTAGTATGTGTTAGATTTCTTAAAAAGTCAGTTAGGACATCTGGAAGATGTAAATGTTGGTTTATGTAAGCCATTGCAGTAATAACTAGTTATATGTTCATTTATTCAACAAATATTTATTGAGCACTGAAAATATGCCATGTTTCATTTGTGGAACTTGAGATATACTGGTGAATAAACAGATAAAAATCTCTGTATTTAAGGTAACAAAATAAGATTTTTATTAGAGAAATATTTATGAACAAAGTTGACTTCTAATAATGTGTGAATAAGCTCTTATCTAACTGAAAATGAGTGTAAATTCTAGAAAAATACAGATAACAAATATAAATTCTAGAAAAACAAACAAAACATTGACCAGAAGCACTGGATAGAAACAAAATGTAGTCAGATTCAGGAAGGCCTTCAACACTTAGGGGAAGGGAGGAGGCTGATAAGCCCCTATTTTCCAAGCTTGTAAATTGATTGAAGACTCCAGTTTGCTTCTGTTGGTGTAGAATATGAAACTGTGATAGAAAACCCTGAATTCTTTCTGGTCTGAAGAATCAGAGAACAAAGCTCTGAACAGTACAGCTTGTGGAAAGCCATGGAATCAGAGAGAAGAGGCCTCACCTTTTGTCTATGAACATATTCCAAGTGTCTGACTGAACCTCAATCATAAATATTAAAGCAGATTCCAAACAGCCTACTTATAGATTACGTTGACACTGCCATCTAAGAAACTGAGTTTGAAGTTTGAGGCCTATCATTCTAATTACCTGCTAACAGGTAAATTTATCAACCAAAATACTCTGTAGAGGAGTAGCACTGAATCCAGCAAACCACAATCCAAAATTACTTGATATAAAAAAATTCAAGAGAATTAGATTTAGTCTTGTTATGGTTTGGATGTGGATTGTCCCTCAAAAGCTCACCTGTGAGACAATGCAAGAAGGTTTAGAGGAGAAATGACTGGGTTATTGTTGCGATGGCAAAAGGTGTGACTTATGCAGTCCAGGGGGAGAAATAAAGGATGTCCACATGCTTCATTATGCTTTATTCACTCAAATCACTCAATACAATTTCACTCTATAGGTTCTTAATCAAGAAAAATGACAATCCTTAATGCTAGGCACTGCAATAGACATAATCAATTCACAGCAAATAATTCTAGATTAATTAATTCACAGCAAACAATTCTAGATTAATTCTAAGCACTGCAAATACACTTAATCATGACAGGCTAAGCACCTCTGCTTGCTATGTTCAATTGTCAGATCAAAAGTCTCAAGCCTTAGGCTTTAAATACAGCAGGATGCACACTCTCAAATTGTAGTGATCAGGCCCGGAACCAAGGCTGACTTCTCCTGGGGTGGAGCTGATGGCCAGCTGAGGAGGTTGTCATGGGGAGAAGTTGCGGCTCTCACCAGGGTCAAGATGTGGCTATAGAGTTTGAGAGTGGTGAGAACAACGCAGAGGTTCAGGCAGATGAGAAGTGTTGGGATGTCAGACCAAGTCCTCATCAGGCTCTCCAGTTTATGTGCATCAGAAACTGCTGGCTGAATATCTGTTCATTTGCTCTATTATTTATACTAAATTTTGGGGCTTTTGACCTCCCTTTCGATCCTTATCAGCTACCACTGGATTTCTCAGTGACATCATTTACCCTGGGGTTAAAACATCTGGTCTGGTGGTCCCCAACCTGATCTTTTTGTCTTTCCCTCTTACTGGACAAGGACAGCCTGCCATAGGCTTCACTCTGAATTTATCGGGACTGGGGGGGGGGCGGGGGAGTGACTTGTTTGTGCTTATGGGCCATACTGGAGGGCTCTGTTAGGCGTGCCTGGTAAGACTGCCGGTTTTAAACTGAAGTTTTTAAAACGAAGTTTTTAAAATGGAGGTCTAAGGCCATCCTCACAGTTATGGAGTCTTAACCCAATCAGTGATTAATCCCCTGATGAGATTAACTGAGTGGTAACTGAAGGCTGGTAGATGTGTGGCAAGGCAGGAGAAGGTAGGCTATTGGGGATGTGACCTTGGGGTATATATTTTTATCTGGTGTGTGGAGTCCTTCACTGCTCTCTGATCATCATATGAGCCACTTCTCTCTACCACTCTTCCGCCATGATGTCTGCCTCATCTCCAGCCCTGAGGAATGGAGCCTACTATATATATATGGACTAAGATCTCTGAAACCATGAACCCTCAAATAAACTTTTTATCCTCTAAAATTGCTCTTGTCAAGTCTTTTATTCAGAGCAGTGAAATTGGTACCAAGAGTGGGGTCATTATTGTGACTAAACTGACTGTGTGGTTCATAAGCTTTTGGAGCTTCTTGGAATTTGGGGGGAGAAATTTTGAGATGTGTAGCAGAGCAAGTTGTAAATGCTTTACATTGTTGTAAGCAGAACTTAATGGATGATTCTGTTGGGAGCTCAGAAGGCCAGAATGCCAATTGTGCACAGTAAAAAGACTGGGCTCATGAGGTTTCAGAGGAAAAGGAGGACACCATTGGTAATTGGAGCAGAGGCCATTCATGTTATGTTCTGGCTGAGAAGTTGTCCAAATTTTGCTTGTGTCCTAAGATTTTCTGTGAGACTGCTTTTAAAAGCAATGGACTTTGTAATATGGCAGAAGAAATTTCTAGATAGCATAGCATTTAGGCAATGTCTTGAATATTGCTGGTGGCTTTTAACCAAATTTATTGTGGTAATCAGGAACAGAAAGCAGAGCAGAAAGAGTTGAAAAAACTTGGACTCAAAAGGTGAGAGTAAAACTGGGACTAAGGAAGTTGCAATTGTTAAAAACATTACATAAATGCCACTAAAGAAATGCTAAGGACTTTGCCTAGAAACTATAAGATGGATGTCTTAAGAGCATCTCAGGAATTGGCAAGATTATATCCATCTCAGACTTAAGGAATTAAGAGTAAAAATTCTCCTAATAAGAGATCAGTGGGGTACCCTTCTTGCACAAGGGGGTCTAGAAAGTTTTTGCAATATGCTCAACTACCCAGGCACTCAGAGGCTGCCGCAACCAGGGTCCCCAGAGGCTTGGCTACTGTTCCAGAAGTCAAGAGACCTTGTCATCAACCACATGGTGCTGGTTCTGCAGGAGGTCATGGGGTTAGGGGGTCATGGAGGCTTTCACCTAGACTTCAAAGGAAGACCTAGAAGGCCAGGCAAAGTGCACCAGGTTTGTGGGCAAGTATCCAATATATAATCATATATATTGAGAAGTCAAATTGTGGAGACGTGAGGAGGAAGCCAAAGCTGCAATGGAGACCCCTGAGATTAAGATTTGCCAGTATCATGGGACCTTGTCTTAGGAAAGCTGAAAAAATTGAGCTGAGATGAACCAGCGGAAGGGTCACTTGGGCTGCAACCAACAAGGCTGCAGGAGCTGACCTACACAAGCCTCCTTTTGGAAAGAGCATCACAATATCATGTGTTCCAGATGCCTGACACAGAACTACAGGACTGGATTTCAGTCTTGCATTGGTCCCATCCCTTCTTTCTAGGCCCTATTTTTTTTTTGAATGGAAATGTTTACTCTGTACCTTTATATATTGGGCACTTGTGAATTGCTTTTGATATTTATAGGAGCTCACACTGTGAGATTGCCTTAATCCTCAGAGAAGACTTTGGACTTTAACTTTTAGGCAATCTTGGAAATTTTGAGACTGAGAACTCTTGGAAACGGACTAAATATATTTTGCATTGTGAAATGGTCATAATCTTTTGGGAGCCAGGGACAGAATGCTATGGTTTGGCGTGAGGTGTCCCCCTAAAGCTCATGTGTAGACAATGAAAAAAGGTTTAGAGGAGAAATTATTAGGTTATAAAAGTCTTGACCCAATCAATGACTTAACCTCCTGATGGGATTACCTGAATGGTGACCGAAGACTGGTAGGGTGTGGCTGGAAGAGGTGGGTCATTGGGGACGTGGCTTTGGGGCATATCTTTTGTATCTTGCAAGTAGGGTTTCTCTCTGCTTCCTGCTCATCATTTGATCTGCTTTCCTCTGTTATATTCTTCCACCATGTTGTTCTGCCTCATCTAGAGCCCTGAGAAATGCAGCTGCTGTCTATGGAATGAGACCTCTGAAACTGTGAGCCCTCAAATAAACTTTTCTTCCTCTCATTGTTCTCTTCAGGTCTTTTAGTTACAGAAGTGCAAAAGCTGACTAAAACAGATATCAAGAAAAAAGAAAGTAAATAAAGACCAACCCCAACATGAGCAAGCAAGAATTTTAAAGTAGGTATTTTAATGATATTGAAGGACATGAAGAAAATGTGCTCATAATGAATTAAGAGAAAGTAAAGTCAAGAAGTAAAAAGAATAACAAATAATTAAATGGAAATCCTAGAATTGAAAATATAATCTTTAAAAATTTAAAATTCACTGAATGGACTTAATCTAGTAAAGGAGATAACAGAAGAAAGAGTCAATGAACTTGAAAACATATCAATAAAAATGATTGAAGAAGAGAGAGAAAATATTTTAAAAATATTCCACAGAGCCTCAGAGACATGTGGCTAAGTATGGAAACATTTACCATAAGTATAATTCATGCCCCAGAATGAGAAGTGAGATAATGGGGAAGAAATAATGACTAAAAATTTTATTTTAGTGAAAAATTTACTAAAACAAGAAGCTTGGAAGGATCCTAAATAGAATAAGATGTGCTCTAGGTTTGTATAAATATGTCAAAATAGACTCGTGTACAACTAAAAAGAACAAATAAAATTTAAAAAAGAAAAATCTAAATAGGATATATAAACAAAGAAAACTATATACAGGCAAAATGTAGTCAAATAGCAGGAAGCCAAAGAGTAGGAGAAAATATTGAATGTAGCCAAAGGAAATAATCACATTATAAAAAGGAGAAAGACGATTCAAATCATTACTGAGTCCTTTTTAGAAAAAGAAAAAAAATATTGATGCCAGAGCCTGGTATGGTGGAGAATGCCTGTAATCCCGGTGGCTCAGGAGGCTGAGGCAGGAGGACTGCAAGTTCAAAGCCAGCCTCAGCAACTTAGTGAGACCCTGCCTCAAAATAAAAAATAAAAAAGGGCTTTATTTATTTCAAAAAAATTGAGGCGAGAATACATTAGAAAAATATGTTTAAAGTGCCAAAGGGGACAACTGTTAGCCCAGAATTCTCTATCCAGAAAAAAATAGCCCTTAAGAATGGAAAGCAAAATGAAGACATTTTTAAGATAAAAGAAAGGTAAGACAAAAGATAAAAGAAAATTAAGTAGGCCTGGATTAGAGCTAATGTTGGAATTAGTTCTTTATGCTGAAAGGAAATGGTAACAAAAACAACCATTTCAAGGATTATTATGAAGGTATGTTAATCAAGATAGAATGGTGTTGGCAGAGAAATAGATCAACACAAATATAGTCAAGTATATTTTAACAAAGATGCAAACACAGTTCAATGAAGAATGGATAGGTTACCCCAGTATAGATATTTGTTAAAACTTAGCAAAGGCATAGTTAGGATTTATGCATTTCATTGTATATACATCTTGTCTCAAAAGAAAAAAAATACAAGGAACTAATGAACTTCTGTCAATGCTATGCATGCTGACAGATTTAGGGGGGAATGTATCAATGCCATCAATTTACTTTGAAATGCATTAAAAACAAAGTAGAATGATGTATGAATGGAGGAACAAATAGAATGTGATAAAGCAATTTTGGAAAATGATATTGACAAAAGCCAAGTGGTACCTACACATGTGCCTATGGTCTTATTTTTCTCTGTATATTTGAAGTGTTTTGTAATAAATGTTGTAAAAATATTATGGGTGTTATGGTTTGGATGTGAGGTACCCCCAAAAGCTCACATGCGAGGCCATGCAAGAAGGTTCAGAGGAGAAACGATTGGGTTGTGAAAGTCTTACCCGAATCAGTGAATTAATTCCCTGATAGGGTTAACTGAGTGGTAACTGAAGCGGTGGGGTGTGGCTGGAGGAGGTGGAAAATGCGGGTGTGGCTTTGGGGTATATATTTGTATCTGGCAAATGGAGATCTGTCTGCTTCTTGATCATCATGCAATCTCCTTCCCTCTGCCACATTCTTCTGCCATGATGTTCAACCTCACCTCAAGCCCTGAGGAATAGAGCTGGCCTTCTGAGCCAGATACCTCTGAAACCCACGCTGAGCCCTTAAATAAACTTTTCCTCCTCTACAGTAGTTCAGGTCAGGTCTTTTAGTCACAGTGGCAAAATAGCTGACTAAAACAATGAGTCACACACCATAGACTGGTATTGTGTCAAGACCACGATCTTCCAAATCACAAATATATGGTACTTTATTCCCAAAGATGTCCCAGTTCATGGAGAAAATCAAACATGTAAACCATATAAATACTATAGTATAAATTCAAAAGGGCTGAGTACAATTTATTATGCAAACACAGAAAAAGGTCCCATCACCAAAATCAGGGGTGACTAGGGGTGGTCAGGGGAGGTGTCTGGTGTAGATGATGTTTGTGCTGAGTCGAAAGGATGAATAACATCCAGATAAGAAGAGGAAAGACGGCAATGGCAGGAAAGGGCATTCCAGGTAAAGAAGACAGCATGGGAAGAGGCGAAATGAGGAAAGACAGCATGGGGTATGTAAACACTTGCATTTTGGTGTAACTAAATTCACTTACAAAAATAAATTGTAGATATTAGATGTAATCAAAGACCAGACACTGCAATTTGGACTTATCTATGGGGAGCTATAGGTAGGTTCAAAATAAGGACATGTCATTAACACATTTGAGTTTTAGACCAATCGCTTTGGTAGCTTTTAAGGGGAGTTGTGCCTCTTAGACAGGAATTAGAAGGTTGTCACAGTGATGAGACTTGATGGAAGTCTAAGCTAGGACTTATGTCTTAAAGATGGTGAAAAGATGGACTCGGTTAAGAGACAGAAAGAAGGCAAGGTTGGCTCTGGGTTCAAGGTGGCTTTATCATTTTTTCTTCATTATGGGCACTGTTGAGAGTAAGAGTTGGCATTTTTAACACTTATGCCATGGCACCAAGTATTAACTGGAATAACCAGAGACAAACACCTTGTCTTGTAAGCCATGGGGAGCATGAATTGGAAACAGGATCCTAGAATGTCTCTGAAATCTTTAGCTTGATTTATAGAGATAGGAACAAGGTAAAAGTGATGGTAAGGTACAAAAAAAATTATGATTTTTTTTGTTTCTACTCTAAGACATTTACAGTCTAGAGAAAACTCAAGTTATCGTTGACTCTAGTAGTCAAAGATAAAGGTGGCATCTGAGTTGGATCAAAAAAAAAAATGGGATGGAGATTTCCAGAAAGATAGAAGGAATCTTAAGACCAAGGTGAGCTGTTTGTCTTGATCACTGAAAATAACATTTGAAAGTAATTGTTTGAATTATTGAGAGTTCTAAAATGGAAATAACTCAAGTACCCATTATTAGAATTTTAGGAGTCTGTGTGAGAAATGAACACAAATGCCAAGGTATCTATTTTTACCATCTCTGGACTGGAGCAGGTGACATGGACATGACAAAACAATTGTGCTTTCCACCACGTGCTTTGTGGGTTTGGATCTTGGGCTGCCACGTGGAGACAGGAGTCTCTAAGGCAGATAGTTATCAGTCACTGTGATGTTCTTACAGTCAGAGGTAGTCTGTAAATTCTGGATGGAACTCTTCTCCAGACAGAAAATTATCTATCTGGAAAGTGAATCACTGTCTTATTCATGTCAAGTCCTGAAACTGGGATCAAAGAGATAAAGATAACATGTACCACTGACTCTTATGTCGTTATCTTTTTTTAATCAAAAAATTAAATCAATTGATGTCAAATTCTTTCTGTTTATATCAAATAGTTAACTCCTCTTCCTATGTAAGAGAGTAAAAATGAAGTCAGGAGAAGAGAGAGAGAGAGAGAGTTTTACTGGCATGCTTCCCTTGCCAGAGTAGGGTCCCTCCCGATATCCTTTATACCTCAATCATGATTCAATTCCATTTCAGAAACACATTTTATATATATAGTCATGCAGCAATGCCATTTATTAACACCTCCACTATGATGATGCCCTTGCCTCAGTTCTTCTTCACCAAAAAGGTTTCTAGGCATTGACATCCTTACATTTGTAAACTTACAGTCTGTTACAAATTCTTTAAGTCATAATTTTATTTTGCTTCCACTTTTATCTGATTGATTTCTTTTGAACAAAATATATCTTTTGATCATATTTCTCATAATGAATTCTATACCACCAGGTCTCAGTGATATTTATGAGGTAAAATTGATTTCTGCTAAGCCTCAAGTTCACCTTGACTCCCCCCCCACCCTGAATCTATATTATGTGCTTTGGTGTATCTGCTAAAATAGATGCATTTTTTTGTATTTTCAGCTATGTTCTTCTTTGAATTACTGGGTACCCCATCCACTGCTCATCTTTTTTTTTAATGTAAGAAGTGATATTGACTGCCTTGATATTTTCCTGAGAATATTTCATCTTCCTTTTCAATTTCAGAATAGCAAATTATTTTCTTCCCAGTTCTCATGATAAGTTTTTTGTCAGAGGCATCCCATAACCTCTAGGTGAAAATCAAGGATACATGTCCTACCCTTTTTTTCCACTTCGTAGATTTAGAGGCTCCTGGTGAGTAGAAAAAAATCTCTCACTCAGGAGTAGATGACATCATGGGGGGGGTCCTTTTCTCCTCATCATTCCCTGAAAGAGGGGCTAGGGAAGACTTTTTTTGGAAGAAGTCCCTGATCATGGAAGGACTGGTAGAAAAGAGGAAGCCCAGTAAGGACAGCTTAGGTAAGCTTGGCTCTGGTCCTCTGGAAAAAAGAGCTTATGCTGTCCTATCTCATGCTGTCACTATGAGAATATTAAGTTTCAGAGAGCCAAGAAAAAAAATCACCTTAATTTTAGTTAAAGCCTAAGGCTAAAGAGTCAAAGGTAACGCCCATAGCTTATCCAGCCAAGTGTTAGTGGCAACATTATAGATGTTTTTTTTTTTTTTTTAACTTACTTCTGTTCCATTCTTAAGGAGGAAGCAGGATTGGAGAGAACTGTGTGCAACTTCTTCCTCTAACAAAGAGAGTGATTCTAATTCAATTGGTGAGACTGAGGCAAGCTTGGAAGCCTGGGAGTCCCAAGAACAGGGACCATGCCCACTCCAGTCTGGCTCCAGTGACATGTCATTCATGTTTTCATGATCCCAAGTTTGGCAGGGACTGGCAGTGCTCCTCTCTATTAGTTTTAGCTTCTTCAAGGCAGTGACTGAATGAACCTCGCAGTTGCCTACTTACCAAGCTGTAGGTTCAAGAAGTGATAAAGGAGGCTTTGCAATTGCAATTACCTCTCATCCAGATTTATTGACAAAGGAGCTGGTAATTTGACCTCAATTTAGCTAGTTATTTGTGTTTGTACCCTGGAGGCAACACAGGAAAAACAGTAATTTGGATACCAAATCAGGAACATTAAATTTTCCTGAAGTATATTCTGTACGTATTACTCTCTCCCCACACAATATTATCAGTGACAGTGTTACGTCTTCAAAGATTCAGGGCCTCAGGATCCCAATCAAATATTTCCTTGCATCATCTATGATCAACATTTTTAGCCAAAACCCAACTGTTTTTGGAACTATAAATTTTTTTTTTCTAGAAAACCTATCTATCTCTATCTATCTATCTAAAATATATTCTCTAATAATTCACAATTTATTTCTTATATGCTTTCCTTTTAAAGCCCAATACACCACATAAGAAATGGTTCCATCATTACCTTTCGTGGGGAAAGGGGCCAAAAATATAGGCCCCTAGAATTAGAGTGGTGCAGACATAAAATAGGACTTAATAAAAGATGCCCAAGCAGTGGGTGTAGGTGGACTGAGCTAGATTGGATGCACCATGGCAAGTGATCCAGGGGTGAGGACTCCACCCCTGTCATGCTCTCCACAATTATGGATCCTATACATTTATATCTATAGAGACTGCATATTTATATTTATAAAGACTGTATATTATCTAAATCATAGTTGGCAAGAGTTTTCTATAAAGGACTAGAAAGTAAACATTTTTAACTCTGTGGGTCATATGTTCTATTGCAATTACTCAACTCTGCCTTTGTAGAATGAAAGCAGCCATACCTAATATGTACATTAATGGGAAATATTATGTATCAATAATATTTGGATATGAAGCAATAGGTGGGTCCCATTTTACCCATGGGGCCAAAGTGTGCCAAACCCTTATCTGGACAACTATGTAAGCATGAACACCTTCTATTAAAAAGAACCCTTTAGGGCTGGGATTGTGGCTCAGTGGTAGAGCGCTCGCCTAGCACGGGCGGGACCCAGGTTCGATCCTCAGCACCACATAAAACATAAAGGCATTGTGTTGTGTCCATCTACACCTAAAAAATAAATATTAAAAAAAGAACCCTTCAAGGCAGCAGAATAGAGAACCCAGAAACAAATAAATGCATCTATAGCTGACTAATTTTTGACACAAGGACCAGAAACATACAAGGGGAAAAGGACAATCACTTGTACAAATGGTGCTGGAAAAACTGGATCTCTATTTGTGGAGGAATGAAAATTTCATCCCCATCTTTCACTATATACAAATATTAACCCAACATGGATTAAAGGCCTAAATATATCTGAAGCTATAAAACTACCAGAAGAAAACAGGAGAAATACTTCAAGATATTGGTATGGGTACCGATTTTTTAAAAATAAAATCCCCCAAGCACAGAAAACAAAACCAAAAACAGTCAAATGTGATTGCATCAAACTAAGAAGCTTCTGCACAGAAAAGGAATCAACAAAGAGCATGAAGAAACGGCATATCATTTTCACAATCAGAGAAAATATTTGCAAACTATTCATCAAATAAGGGATTAATATTCATACTATATGAGATGAAAAGATTTAACAGCAAAAAAGCAAGCAATCTAATTAAAAATGGGAAATGACTTTAATAGATCCTTATATAATGAAGATACACAAAGACAACAACCTCTGAAAAAATACTCAACGTCACTAATCATCAGGGATATGTAAATTCAAACCACAATGAGATATCATCTTACTCCAGTTAGAATGCTTATAATCAAAAAGACAAAAAATGTTAGTGAGGATATGGAGAAAAGGGAGGGCTTATATATTATTAGTGGGAATTTAAATTATTACAGCCATTATGGAAAACACTATAGAGATTCCTCAAAAACTTCTAGAACTATCAGATGATCCAGCAACACTACGATTGGGTATAGATCCAAAGGCAATGAAATCAATACATAAAAGAGATTCCAGCCTTCCCATGATTTCTTTGTAGTACTATCACATGGAATCAACCTAAGTGTTCATCAGTGAATGAATGAACAAAGAAAATATGATACACACTCACCCAATGGAATAATGTTCAGTCATAAAGAAAGAATAAACTCTTGTCCATTTGTGGCACCATGGATACAACTGGAGGTCATTAATGTTACGTGAAATAAGCCAGACATAGAAAGACAAATACTGCATGTTCTCATGGAGGAAGAGGATAGAATCATGGTCGTCAGAGGCTAGGAAGGGTAGGCGGGAAGAGAGATAGAGGGAGATTGTATAACAGATACTGCAATAAAATTAGATATGAGGAATAAGTTCTAGTGTTCCACAGCACAGAAGGGTGACTATAGCTTGCAGCAACTTATTATGTATTTTATGAAGAACCAGAAGAGAGGAGTTTGAAGTTCTCCAACACAAAGCAAAGGATAACTGTTGAAGGTGATAGAAATGCTAATTACCCTATTTGCTTGTTATACATGTATATATGTGTCAAATTATTATACTATACTCTGTAAATATATACGTTAGTATGTGTCAATTAAAAATAGAATCAAGACATGGTCCTGATGGAAGGGGAGATCTTTTGGAGCTCAGCAACTGTGCCAGACTGTTGAGGTAGCTCAGACCTGCTGAGTGGGCTCTCTGCTAAGCTATCCAAAGGGACATGGACAATAATCTCCAGACTCTATGAGCACTAGAATTCATCTCATGTGACTCTAAAGGAGCAAATAAGAATTACAACAAAATTTTTAGAAAAATATATCTGAAGTCCCAATCTTTAATTCTTAACCTTATCAACCCACTCCAGTAGAGCATCTGTCCCTACCATGCTGTGAAGTTGTTCTTGTCCAGGTTATTATTCATCTCTGTTGCAAGCTCCAAAGGCTGCATCTCTGTACTCTGCTTACTCAATCACTCTTCCGCATGTAGATGTAGCTGACTGCTCTCTTTCCAAGTGCACCGTCTTTTTTTGGCTTCTGGGACACTACATTTTCTTTCTACATCATTGGCTGCTCCCTCCTGGTTGCCTGTACTGGTTTCTGCAGTGCAACCTCTAAATTTCAGGATGCCACACAGTTGGCCCTTTTCTGTTTGCTCTTTCTCCATAACTAATCTCATTCAGTCCTTTAGTTTACATGACATTTCTCTTTAATAATTCCAAAAGTTATAACTCCAGCTCTGGCCTTGCCCTTGAGATTCAGAGCCATCGATACACTATTACTTGGATGTCTGTGTTTGGATGTTTAATAGTTGTCTCAAGTTTAATATTTACAAGACAGAAGTAAACCTACTTTCCCCAAATATTTCATTTATTGAGTCATCCTCCCAGGTGGCTAAGTAAAAGTGAGTTCATTTTTTATCCCTCTTTCTTATAGGCTTCACAACTCAACCATAACAAAACACAGCCTAACCCAAAGACTTATCCATATTTTCACCAACTTAAATCATGTACCTAGTGGACTTCTGCAACAATCCATTGACTTTTTCAAATCCTCCTCTTTTCTAGTTACCATCTGTTCTCTGGAGAACAACCAGGGTACAATGTTTAAAATGTAAATTGGATCACGTTTGTCCTTTGCAGAGAATCTTTAATTGCCTCTGGGAAAATCAGATGAAGCTCACGGTTCTTACATTATGTACCCTTCACCCCCAACTCTCCTGTCACCTCTGTCACTCTCTCCTTTGCTCTCCAGACACATTGCTTTTTGCTGTTGGACTCATTGCACCCACTGTTTTTTCTGTCTGAAATATTCGTTCCTCCAAGGTCTTTGTATGACCAGTTTCATTTCTGACCTTTATCTCAAAAGTCATCTTCTCAGGACTTTCCTTATCAACAATTTGTTATTTGCCTCATTGACGCTATCTCCTGCAGCCATGTTTTAATTTTCCTTCTAGCCCTTTCCATGATTTTGGCTCCATGTGCTTATGTATTTATTGTGTTTACTGCTAGAAAATAAGCTCCAGAGAGTGCAGACCTTGTCTGTCTGTCTACCATCATATCATCCAAAGAAGGGTTTCACAGAGTTGGCTCCCCATGCCTTTCTGAAAATGAATGGATAATATAACACAAAAGGCTTCGTTCCCTTTCCTCAATATCTGTACCAGGACTGTTGTCCACTTTCTCTGCAGCTTGGTTTCACAGCAGTGGAACCTCTTTGTAGCAAGTCACCAACTCCCATGATGCATCTCTTCTTCTTGAAGTGGTTGTTAGTTTTTCAGATTCTGTGAGGCTGTATGTCCCCCCTTGATAGGAAAACTGTAGACTACTCCTTCCCTAGAGAGTGACTCTAGGCTGTCTTTTTGTATCTAAGTCACAGTCTTCTACCAACTTCCTCTTGATCCTCATTGTAATGCTTTACAGTATTTTCCTTTCATATATATATATATATACACACACATATATGATTCTGTATATATATATATTCTATATATATATATTCTGTATATGTATATATATGATTCATATATACATATATATGATTATATGATTCATATATATATGATTCATAATCATATATATATATATGATTCTGAAATATATTTACATACAATCAACCTGTATATTCTTCTCTCCAAACCTGGGACACTTCCAGCTCACACCTGTAGCTTCATCAGAATCATTAATGGCACACCTTTGTGTTCTCAAACTTGTTTCAGTTTGTACAATATATGATATAGTCACCTTCACTGACGAGCTTATGTGCAGCCTTCCTGCTCTTTCATCATAGAACCTCTGCTTCTCCTGTCTTTCTGTCTCCCAGTAGTGAGCCAGGGGTCTCAGGTGGCATTACACCCTCAGTGCTTCCCCAGGGAGCCCTCCTGTGAATTGTCACATCTGGCCAGTGAACTCTGATTTGGGCTTTACAGTCACTGCCTTCTCCTGGAGCAGACAGACTAATGTATCTAGGTGAGATGAATTAGCAATTAACAATTAGCCTCCCCTTAGAGCTGCTGAGCTGGGTTTTGCACCGGGAATTGCCTGCCTCAGAAGGCTGAGTCATCAGCACACAACCCACAGCCTTTAACCCACAACCTCTCTCTCTGCTTCTTCCTCTTCTGACAAACAGATTGCTTGCTGCTTAGCAGGGCCTGATGGTCAAGACTGAGATTTTTTCTTTCACTCTTTCCCTTTTTGTTTCATTTCCTATCTGTTAGCACACTAGTGTCTCACTGGCACATTCTTCATGAATCATCAATGGGAAATCAGTTTACTTATTGGTTACATCTGGTTGAGCAAAATCCTTTCATGGCCTCACTTGGTTAGCCATTGATTTCTATGACTTAAAAATGCTCTGGTAAATTCCTATTCTATAATTCCGATTTCTACCACAGAATTATATCAGTCTTTAAACAAATAAGCTTAAATTCACCTCATTTCACAAGGGAATTCTATAATATGGGGTGATGCTTTGCTGAAGCGTCTGTGATTTAGACTCAATCTGCCTTAATAGTTTTTTGAGTTATTCTGACATCATTTTCCTAATGAACTCTGTCTGCAGTACACACTCACATTTTTACCATCATTTAGTCTAGTTAATATGGAATGATTTGACTTGTGGAAGCTTTCTTTAATCTGAATATTTTTACCAACTCTTTTGTAGGTTCTTTAATGCACAAATATTAATTCTGTTTGTGTTTAAATAAGTAATCCATAAAGTTCTTAATTCTGAGATTTCATTGCATCGTTTTTTGCTTTTGCTGTAATACAACATGAAAAAATTTTCTTATGACAATAACCATTCATTTAGCTTAAGATTCAGTGAGTTGGCAGTCTGGGCTAGGTTTGGCTGGGTGGTCTTGTGCTGATCTTGGCTGGGTTCACTCATATGAGTGCAGTGAACCCGGCTGGCTCTGCTTCTGGGATTTGGTTGGCAATTGCCTAGGTTGTTTCTCTCATCATCCAGAATCCTGGGCTTATTCACAGGGTTGAAGGGGAGCCAAGCATATCCCAAGGACAGGCTCCAGTGCACAGGTGATTTTCAAGCATTGCTGTGTCACACTCACTATAGTCTAATTGGTCAAAGTAAGTCTTATGGAAAAGACCAGGGGCAGTCTGGGAGGCCACTAGGACTGGTATGGATACAAGCAGAAGAATTATGTGAATCTCTTTTTAGCAAACTATTTATCAAAAGATTATATGCTGCAACATTGCTGTAATTGTACTTTTTTGCATAGAATTAAGTGAAATTCTACACATTAAACTTCAGGAGATTTAGTTAAAAATGGGTAGAAAAGAATCCCATTATAGAGTTTCCCCTAGTTATACCTCATGACATAATCCTATAGAACAATGGTATAGTGAGACTAATATATTTTAGTAAATGTTATGGATTGAATCACATCCCCTGCAAATCCATATGTTGAGGTCCTAGTTCTCAATACTTCATAATGTGACTGTATTTGGAAAAAGGGCTTCAAAGATGTAATTAAAGAACAAAGAGGTCATATGGGTGGGCTCTAATGCAATGTGACTGGTGTCCTCATAGGAGGAGATTACAGACAAATGTGTCCACAGAGACATGACCATGTAAGGACATAATGAGAAAGTGGCCATCTGCAAGGCACTGAGGAAGACCAAATCTGCTGACACCTTGATCTGGGACTAGAATCTATGCTCCAAGGCTTCAGAATTGTGACATAGTAGATATATTTAAATTAGAAGTTATTTAAACTATATATCACAGAATACGTTCTGTAAAGAGATGTTTATTCTTTCTCTAGCATTATGTTTAAGGTATTAAGAATGATTAGAAAGCCAGGTGGTGGTGCACACCTGTAATCCCAGTGACTCAGGAGGCTAAGATAGGAGGACCTCAGGTTCAAGTTCAGCTTCTGCAATTTAGGAAGACCTTGTCTCAAAATAAGTAATAAAAAAGGTGTGTGTGTGTGTGTGTGTGTGTGTGTGTGTGTGTCTAAGGCAGTGCTTGGAATATAGTTCAGTGGTAAAGAACCCTTGGTTGGATTCAATCTCCAGAACCAAAAAAGAATGGCATAAGACAAAATGCATTTTATTCATTAATTCAAAAGTCATTATTGAGTTCTGACTTTGCTCAATAAACTATTCTAGTATTTTTGTGAGCCGTAAAAAAAAAAATAGATTATCATGCAGTGGGAAAGACAGGACCAAAGCTTTGGAGGAAAAATACATGCTTATCTAACAGTGCATGTTAACTTCTCATCATACTTATTTCTTTATCATTACTTATTTATTTGAATTCTCAGAAATCTATGTGTTCCTTTGGGAAAAACACTATTTTCTTTATCTCTGATGTCTGGTTCCTATCAATAAATATTTTAAACAAAATGCTGCATGTGGCATGAGCTGGAACAGAGGGAGAAGGGTTTCAGCTTTAAACGATGAAAGAGAGACAACATTAAAGGTGACTGGGGTGACAGGTAGACATTTAGGCTATTCTACTGGAGCCAGGCATGGAGTCCAGGCATGAAGTTGGGTGTGGTCATCCAAGAAGCAGGTGTTGATGGCAGAAAGGAGCAGGTTTTTTCCCAGAGTCCTCCAGTCCATGTGTTCTGTGGATCTGACTTGTTTTGGGGAAATCTAACTTTGTAAACTCAGGTTTTCATTTCCTATTATCCAAATGATTCCAGATTCCTCCAAGAAATGCTGCGTCAAGTGTGCAGAGTTCTGGTTCAGCTGGTTTATTGGGCTACAGGTGTGGGTCACCCCCAGATTCACACGTGGAAATTCTAACCCCTGTGACATGGTATTTGGTGGGTGATTAAGCCACGAGAGTGGAGCCTTCATAAGTGGAATTAGGGTCCTTTCAAAAGGGACAAATATGAAAACCTCTGTCATATGAGGACATATCAAGAAGACTTCTGCTTGCCACCCAAAAGTAGATCCTCACTAGAACCTTAGTATGTCGGCCCCCTGACCTTGTAGTTCTAGCCTCCAGAATGGTGAAAAATAAGTTTCTGGTTTTTATCAGCCATGCAGACTATGATATTTTGTTTCAAGAGCACAAACTGACTAAAACAGATGGTTGCAGAAATCCAAAGGCAAATCCCAGGTAGGGAATAGCAGCTTCTGAATGGATTCATTTGAAGCCTTTTGGAAAGGGGAATCATCATTATTTCCGGTGTAAACATTCAAGCAAGCAGGGAACTCAGTTCGACCTTGCACATGGAGGCAGTGCTCATTCTAACTATGTGCAAGGAAAGAAAATTGCCTTTGTATTTTACACAGGAGAGCCAGGCACTGTTGGAACTCTGCTCCTCAGGGTACCTACTTTTAATAACCAAGCAGTGGTTGTGACATGTCAACTTCTGAACCATTTCCAGTAGGAATTAAAGCTGGGATGGAATTTTGGGGAGCCAATAGCTGGGGGATGTGACCTGAAGCCAACAGAGGCTCAGGTGTGCAGAGAATATGAAATAAAGAGTGTGAATAGAAACTGTGAATAAAAGAATTAGGCAAAATGACTTAAAATCAAACTGTAGAAAATACTGCTTTTTATGAGTTGCAATGTCACTATTCATTTCTGTCTTTTGGTAGATTTAGTTATTAGCTATAGCCAATTTAAACAAGTATATATACATACCAATTAATTTTACATAGATGCACATAGCTAATGTAGTAATTTCACAGGCATTTAATAATTCATGTGGAATTGTGGCAATATGTTTATTTAGGCAATACTGTACAAAACTCTTTAAAATAACTAAGAAAACATTTAAAATCCTCAGAAGGGAAGGATGACAACATGGATGAGAAAAATTTAATATCTGAACATTATTTACATTTCACTGAAGAATACTTCTGTATAAGCAAGTGATTTTGCTTTTAAACAGAAAGAATGTGGGTGGGAATCCAAGAAAAAAACTTAAAGTACAAACATAAAAACTTGCTCATCTACCAAGTCACTTTTGGATTGGAAAGTGATGTTATGAAAGAAAATGGACATTGACCATAGAGGACTAAAAAAATAGAACGTCATCTTTCACATGGAGTGGGATAAGGAGAGGTGGAAAGGGGAGAGCTAGCCAGAACTTTCTCTCTTTTCAAAGGAAATAAAAACTGAGCTGCTAAGTGGAGCTGAACCCCTGACCATTTTTTAAAATGTATACACTTGGATAAATAATACATTCTCAATAATAAATTGGCAAAAAAACCCTTTAAAGATACAAATGGGTTTAAGCAATACTATACAAAATTGGTAAAATGGAAGTCATTTTGCCATTCCTGACCTTAAATTCCCCACTTCCCCTTTTCACATTTTAACCTCAAAAAGAAGAAAAGAAACTTTAATGGTTGTCTACTACATCAATAATCCTGCACCTTGGTCTCTTAACACCTTTTGGACATGTGCCTTTTAGGTACAATTAGAAATACTGTAATCAACAATATGCTCTAGAGTATTCTGTTCTATATCATGGCTTTGATGTTCCACCAGGGTCGAACATATTTGAATGATTCAGACTGGTTTTTATCCTCTGTATCTTTAAGGTATTTGTTTATCTCGTGACCTCTTTCTTATTCAACTATGAGCAAAAAAAAAAAAATTCATAACTATGAACTTGCTTCTGATTTTTCTCACAAAACATGGGTGTGTATATACATATATATACATATATAAATATATATGTATATGAATATATATATTATATGTAAACCTCATTCTCAGAAATTTCTAAATTGTCTGAAATTTCAGTTTTGATATTATTTTTTTTCTTTGACACAAAAACTACCGGCACACACCTCATAATGATGTTTGGGCCAAGAATGGACCACATATGTGACTGTTGTTTCATACATTATATGGTCTAATGATGTGGTAGCTGTTTTAGTTTGTGCAAGTGCAATCTATGGTATTGGCACAACCATAAATGACAACCATCTAATGACAAATTTCTCAGAATGTATCCCTGTTGTGAAGTGATGCATGGCTGTATTTAAAAAGTTTTTGTCTCCTACAAGGAGATGTCATTTTATTGTGCCTTGGTGATTAGAATGTAGCTGGTTCCTCTTTATAGGCTTTTATATTACTATGTTAACAATGGCAGTTTTTAAGGAAAGAAACAACATATTGTGGAAGTGTTGAATCTCACCTAACAGTGCCTGAGGGAGTCTTTTGCTATCCCAACTCCCGCCCAGTTATTGCTAGTGACCAAAATCATAGGGTCTCACAATGAAATCACTAAGGTTTAGTAATACTGCAATCCAACAAAAATAGTCACAATGCCATATAGCCAAATTGCACCATCTGTGCCATCAAAACTGAACACGATTCTATTACTTATCACAAACCAGTAATTAATGTTTTGCACCATAGCTAATATATTCATAATTCATTTTTTAAATCTTACATAAATTCAGGTAAATTTTCTTGTCTTTGCAAAAAATAAATGGAAATTTGAAGGGCAATATTTTTCTGTATCCTTTCTTAATACGGTAAATACTTTGTTTGCTATTTAAGGTGGATTTTTCTTACCTGTTATTAACTTCAGTACTCTATTCCTCCCTGGACT
The DNA here is from genome assembly GCF_001458135.2 of Marmota marmota marmota. Taxonomy (NCBI): domain Eukaryota; kingdom Metazoa; phylum Chordata; class Mammalia; order Rodentia; family Sciuridae; genus Marmota; species Marmota marmota. The sequence goes on along the minus strand of NW_026000164.1, from coordinate 14,724,051 downwards.
GCTGAGTGCAGTCAACAGTGGCCAGCAATGATTTGGCATAGAGGATGAGCCTGACTTCTCAGAGGGATTAGTTCCATATTGAGTTGAGGTCCCTCTTCATCCCAGAACACAGAACATATATTTGCTACAGTAGCCTTGGAAATTGTGGGTACTATGAGAACAAATGCAAAGCAGTCATTGATGGGGAGAACGTTTTATCCCTATTCAACTATCCTGCTCAGAGAAATGTCACTCTGCATATGTTATTTATGTGTCATTGGTTAGACCTAAGAGGAGAGAAAATAAAGTACCTTTCTCTCTTTATAAACATCACAGAGACTCTTTGAGCATGGCTTTTGAAGACCCGCTTGTCCCAGTTCTTCTACCAATCCTGTGGATGGTTTTGTGCACTGCTCAGCATCCTTGGGCCTCAAAATAAAAGACAAGAACTACTGGGGAAAGCTACCCTGTTACAGAGTTGAACAACTTCAATAAATCTGCTCATTTTACAGTGACCAAGGAATAGCTTAGTAAGAGAACTACAGATGCAAAAGATATGGAGCCATGTGACCCTGACTTCTTTTTCACTTTTTTTATTTTCGATCTTGCAAATGATTTTGGGGGCAAGTGTAATTTATGGATTATAAGTCACAAAGTTTTCTAGGTTTAGAAATGATGTTTGTTTATATAGAAAATGTTTTTAATAATATCTAAGTGATTACCTTTATTTAAGAGTACTTTCTGAGCCCAGGATTATAACTATGCCTTATAGTCATTTATAGATTGATAGACTAATTAAAATGAGTAATACATAATTACAGCAATTAATTTGGAATGTAGTAGCCTGTGTCCTTTTTCTGGAACAAGAAATTTATTTCCCCAAAGGGATTTTTTTTATCAGTGTAAGTCCCATAGGAGGCTTCTACACAAATATACAGAATTATTCATGAGGAAGACTCTGCTTTGGAGAGTAGACATGGCCAAAGGCATATTGAGCAAGGATTTTGAAGACTTGGGTTCTTGTCCAAGTTCTTCCTCCAGCTCCATGGATGATTTTGTGCATATCATTCAGCTTCCATTGGGCCTCAATTTCTTTATCCTCAACATGAAGGAGTTAGCATAGAAATGTAAACTTCCTTATAACTCTAGAGACTGGGATGGATATGTTATCTACATTCCCCAGAATACTGCAGACAAAAGATAAAATTACATAAATTTTATGAGAAATTTATGCGATTTCTTTCCTTTTATATAAATTTTCATGAAAAGTTGTTTCAACAGAAAGTATTTCTGTAATGAGAAATATATATCTCAAAAAACCATTGGTCATTGGAAATTGCTGGGTAATCCAGTATAAAGAACTGATTATTTTATTATCCATAGGAAGTAAAAAAGAACGTGTCTCTCACAACAACACAAAACCATGATGGAATATAGATTTTTGTAATCAAAATGGACTAACTTCTATTCTTTTCAATTTTTTTTTAATGGTGGTAAAATGTACCATAACATAAAATCTACTGTCTGAGCCTCTTTAAGTTCATAGTCCAATGACATTAAGCGTGTTCCTGTTGTCAGGTCGTCATCACCATCATCCATCTCCAGAACTTTTTTCATCCCAAAAAAGAGAAACTCTACACCTATTGCAGTAACTTCACATTTGCCCACCCCCAGGTCCTGGCAACTGCCAGCCACAATTTTTAATTCCCTGCATGGTGATAATCCTCAAACCACACTTCTTCTCAAATATGCAATTCTGTACTGCCAGCCTCTTTCCTGCCTCTTGGATGCTTTTATTCATATGGTTCCCATTTTTCTAAGTAATTTGCATTTTCTTCTAGGTCTAAACTGACACATGAAGCTATTCTAATTCTCACTGATCTTCGATTTCTCTAAAATTATATAACATTGACAGCTGCTACTACAGGAATCAACTTTTTTTTTATATAGTTCTAGATTGTCTGGTATTGTCTGCGTTTATTCTGTGTGCTTTCCACCTAGTTACAAATTCTTGAGGGCAGAGATTTACAGAGCTGTTGAATAAATGAAGTCTTTTCATCAGATAGCAATGTCCTGGGTTTGAATACTTATTAAACTGGACAAGTTTAAAAACATATCAAAGGAAGTTGGAAGCTTCTTCTAAAGAAAAGTCATCTTAGCCAAATAACTTGCTTTTCCAGTTGATCTTCTTGCAGTGCAGTTGCTGACATCATGTTTTGGGAAGTGAAGCTGTGGATTCTGGAAGGAGGCCAGAGAGTCAGAGATCAGAGAGAGTTCCAAGGCAGACACCAACTAGAATTAAGATGAGGCTTACAAGCAGATCACCCTTTATATGTGAAACTTGTGAGACCGTCTGCCTCAAATGGCAATGTTACCACAGACTCTTGATTGTATGTGTCAAAAGCACTCATTCAGCTGCACTGAAGTTTGAGCTTTTTTTTAGAAGAGGCTTAATGCATTACTCATGCTCTGACATTAGATGGAAGTAGAGAGTTATAGACAAAGTCCAAAGAGCCAAGGTCACAGAATCTGAAGACCTAAGGATCTCTACCCTAAGTCAGAACACAGGATGGATTTATATCAGTCTGACCAGAGGTTTATCAGATCTATCAGTATTTCTAAATAATCTGTTTTGGGTTCATTGTTTTCTCCCAGTTAATTTCTGATATTTCTGCTCTTGTCTTTAATTTTGCTTTATTTTGTTTGCTTTGATTTTACTTTGCTCTTCCTCCTCCATAGTTTATTACCATAAATATTTCTTTGATTGACTTCAGATCTTTTTTTTTTTTTTTTTTGCTAATACTTGCATTTAATAGTATAAGTATTCTTCCAAGCTGGTTTAGCTACTTCCCATAAATCTTGATGTATTTTCATTTTCACTTAGTTTTAAATAACTCATTTTCACTTAATTTCCAAAATATTTAAGTCCTTTTATGGAATGAATGTTTGTGTCCTCCCCAAATTCCTATGTGGAATCCATAACCCTTAGTGTTATGGTGATGGAGGTGGGGCCATTGGAGGTCATCACATTTAAATGTGGCATTGAGAGTGGTTATGGCCAGTATGGGATTGAAATTCTAAGAAGAAAAGGAAGAGAGACCAGAGCTCTCTTTCTCCATCACAAGAAGGCACAGCAAAAAGGTGACCTTGTGAGAAAGTGAGCTCCAGCCAGGAACTAAATCTACTGGCACTTAAATAGGCTTCCAGAACTGTGAAAAATTAGTTTCTATTGGTTAAGTCATGCAGTTGATGGCATTTTGTTATAGCAACCTGAGAGGACTACTACATTTCCTTGGAGAATTTTTCTTACTCATGGGTTACTTAAAAGAATACTGTTTTGTTTCCAAGTATTTGAGTATTTTCTTGTTACCATTTGTGTTTTATTTATATTTTAATTCCATCATGGTCAGAGAAAATATATTGTCTGATCTTAATTATTTTAAATTTGTTAACATTTGTTTTATGATTCAGGACACTGATTTGAAGAATATTCCATGTGTATTTGAGAATGTTTACTCTGCTTTTTTAGGGGAGGGAACACTCTATAGCTGTCATTGAGCTCAGGTTGTTTTGGTACCCTTAGTGCCTGGCTGATTTTCTCTCTATTGCTCTATTGGTAACTGAGGAGGAGGTTTGAAGCCTCCAGTTGGGCTTAACATTTTCTCCCCAGTTCTATCAGTTTAGCTTCATGTGTTTGAATACTGTGTTGTTAGGTTCATTCACTTTTGAAATTGGTAAGCATACTTCAAAAACTGATCCTTTGATCATTTTGTAATATCCACATTCAATCCTGGTAATTTTTATAATTTTTATTGCTTTTAAGTTCCCATTTTTTTCTGATATTAATATAGATACTCCATCTTTCTTTTCCTCTGAATGGATGTGGCCTATCTTTTGAAATCATCTTACTTTTAACCTATCTATATCATTATAGACATCAATATATTGAGCATTGTTTCCTCCATCTCTGATGATCTCTGCTTTTTACCTGATGTGTTTCAACCAGGGTTGCCAAACTAGAACCTGTAGCCTGTGAACTATACTTCTTATTAGTTAAAAATAATTTTCATATTTTTAAGGACTTGTAAGAAAACAAACAAATATAGAACAATATGTAAAGGAGAGATTATATGTCCTGAAAAGCCTAAACTACTTGCTGACCATTTACATGAAATGCTTGATTCCTCCCATTTTAGACCATTTATACTTAATATAATCATTAATATGATTGGACTTTATAATTGCATATTTGTGTTTATAGGTGGTATTGAACATTTTTTGTTCATTTTTTGTCCTCACCTTCTAGTACTCCAATTATACACATGCTGATGTTCTCTTAATGGTGTCCAGTATTTCTCTGATGCTCTGTTCATTTTTCTCCCTTTTACTCTATATCCTTCAGATTGCATAATTCTTACTAATCTATCTTCCAGTTCACTTTTTTTTTTTTTTTTTTTTTTTTTTGTGTGTGTGTGGAGGGGTAAATATGACCTCTGATCCTCTTTATTAGTTTCTGCTCTTTTCCTGTGGGTAGATCATGTTTGCCCGTTTCTTTGCATGTCACAAAAACTTTTTCTTGAACCTAGAGATTTTAGGTAATGTTGTAGCAACATGAATATGTGAATAGCAGTACTTCTGTCTTTGGGGTTGGCTTGTGTTGTTGTTTTTAACTTATTATTTTAGTGAGTTGGTTGGATTATTTTGGTGAAATGTATTTCTTCTGCAGCTTGAGGTCTTTAATATTACTCTTTAGAAGCATTGCACAGTCACTGAGATGAGGATAGTTTCATCAGGGCTCTCTAAGGCTGTCTCTATACTTGATTTCTCTGTTAAGCTGTCAGTCTCTTGATATCACACCCAGATTTTAGGCTTCAGTAATTATTTACGGAACTTATTTTTCTTTGTACAAATTTTCCTAGGAATTACTTTACTCTCTGAGATATTATGGTGATCCTTCTTTGAGTTTTTAGTATTCTTTTCAATTCTAAGATTTACTTTCCAGAGTTCTCAAATTGTTGCTTTATATTTTCTGTCCAAAAATTTTAGTTGCAATCAGTGGGAAAGATAAGGTGGATTTAAGTGAAATCTTAGTGTATGTAAATAGTCCTTTGAGTTTGGCTTCTTTTTCTAAAAATAAGCATAAATTCATCCAAAAAACCATTTATCATGGTTTGTGGCCAGTAACTTTTTCTTTGTTATAATAATTGATTTTCTATTGTAGGGCCATTTGAATTTATCCATTTACCAGTTGTTGGGTATCTGGATTGTTTCCATTATTTTGCTTTTGTTTTTGCTGTTATGAATAGGTTGCTGTACTAAATATGTTTTTGTTTCATTTGAGTAAATAAATACCTAGGAGTAGCATCACATGGTTTTATGATAACTCTATGTTTAAGTTTATAAGAAACTGCCCAGTGGTTCTCCAACTAGCAACCTATGCTGTTTTCAGTTGCTCCATATCTTTAGCAACAATTTGTATTATCAATCTTTAGATATATTTTTTGAGAGAGGAATTTAATTCATTAATTTTTATACTTTTGGTTGTATTGATACATGTCTTTAAGGCTCTAAATTTTCTAATCACTGATGAAAATATATACCACATATCTCACATATTTAATATACAGCAATAATAATAATAATGTTATTATTATTATCTTTAAAATTATGGAACTTTGAGTTAAATTTATTCTTTCACCCTCTGTTGTTTAATAGAAAGCTTTAAAATTTCTAAGTGGAAAGATCTTTAAATATATTTTGTCAACTTTTATCTGTCTTATTTTGTGATCAGGAATCTTGGTTTGTAATATTTCTATTTTTGGAAGTTTCTGATGGATGTTTTCTTTTGACCAAATCTTTCCCCCCAACTTTTTTGCATGTGTCAGGTATGCATGAGAAGGAGTATATTCCTTGTTATTGAGGTGTAAAGACTGATATTTATACACTAGAACTACCATATTGGTTATGTTCTTTAAGTCTTCAATGAACTTACTTACTTTTTCCCCACTTAATGCATCTTGTAGTGAGAGTGGCATATTAACAATTCTTATTATATTTTCATTTATAACCCTTTGCATGTCTGGCAGTTTTGCTTTATATAGATTGTTACTGAGTTTTTTGGTCCTTAGATAATCTTACTTGATGTGAATTTCATGTGAATTTTGGCTTTCCATACTGGAGTGAATCTGCACCATGACAGCCAGAGGAATGAGAAGTTGTGCTCCATTTGTGTACAATATGTCAAATGCATTCTACTGTCATGCATAACTAATTAGAACAATTTAAAAAGTGCACTTGGCTGTCATGTTTAATGTTTTTGAGTTTTAATTTTATTTTTGGCTGGTGTAATTATCACTACCTTTGTTTTCTTTCTGGTTGTAGTTGCCTGGTACACTTTGACTCTTTCCTTTGTTTTTAGTCTTTTTTTTTTCTTTTTGGTGTGTCTCTTAATTATGGAATATAGTTTAATCATTTTAAATTTATTATCTTATTTTAAATATTTTAAATTTAAAATATTCTACTTTTACTGTATGAGTTAAGCTTATATTTGTTAATATTATGATATTGCAATCAGGTATATTCATTGTGTTGCTCTATTTGATGGACTTTTTTTTACCCTAATTAAAAATAATTAAATAATTTGACTTTTCTTTTTTTTTAGTGTGTATTTTATTTTATTTATTTATTTTTTAATTTTTTATTAGTTGCTCAAAACATTACAATGATCTTGACATTTCATACATTTGATTCAAATGGGGTATGTAATCTTATTTTTCCACGTGTACAGATTGCAGGATCACATTGGTTATATAGCCACGTTTATACATAGGGCCATACTAGTGACTATTGTATTGTGCTGCCCTTCTTATCCCCCCCCTCCTCCCCTCCCATCACCTCTTTCTACCCAATCTACTGTGACACGTTTCTCTCTCTTTTTTCTTCCCCCTCACACCATCTTATATGTAATTTTGCATAACAATGAGGGTCTCCTACCGTCTTCCATGCAATTCCCCTTCTCTCTCCCATTCCCACGCGCACCTCTCATCCCTATTTAATGGTAATCTTCTTCTCATGCTCTTCTTCCCTGCTCTGTTTTGAGTCATCCCCCTTATATCAAAGAAGACATTCTGCATTTGTTTTTTAGGGATTGGCTAGCTTCACTTAGCATAATCTGCTCTAATGCCATCCATTTCCCTGCAAATGCCATGATTTTGTTATTTTTTAGTGCTGAGTGATATTCCATTGTGTATAAATGCCACATTTTTTTTATCCATTTATCCATTTTTTTATCCAATGCATCTGGGTTGGTTCCACAGTCTAGCTATTGTGAATTGTGCTGCTATGAACAAAAACAATGATGTAGCTGTGTCCCTGTTGTATGCTCTTTTTAGGTCTTTTGGGTATAGTCCGAGAAGGGGAATAGCTGGGTCAAATTCTTTTGATGTTTAGAAATATATACATTTCTTACGTTAGTGTTAACTGAATAATAATTCAGAGGTTCTATTTTTCTGTTTTCATTTTATTTTATGTGGTGCTGAGGATCGAACCCAGTGCGTCACACGTGCAAGGCAAATATCCTACCTCTGAGCCACAACCCCAGTCCCAGATTCTTTTTTTTTTTTTTTGAGACAGAGTCTCCTTAAGTTGCTGAGGCTGATCTCAAACTGTGATCCTCTCCCTCAGCCTCCCAAGCCTCTGGTATTACAGGTGTGTTTGCCTTGCTCTGTTTTTGTTTTCAAATGCTGATTTGAGTTGTCAGTTTTTAACTTTAGCTTCTATCTATTGCCTGTGAGACAATGAGCTTATTTTATCTTCCCTTAGTTCCTCTCTTCATCTTCCATTTTTTAGATGTATTATTTATACTTGGTCATAACTTATAGTGTACTTCATGAATCATATACAGGATTATTTTCTCACTCAGTTCCCAGCTTTATTGTAGTCTTAGACTATAACTTGCCTATTTACCATAATAAATACATAAGCATAATTTAACATAACAAGTAAATGATTTAGCATGTGAACTAGTTAAAGTTGGCATAATTTGACATACATGCAGTCTTATCCTGGTTGAATGAAATTTATCTTCTAGTGTAGAAGTCTGGAAACTATGACCCTTCTGCTAAGCCTAGCGTTCTATGGGAGAAGTTTGGCTCTACCAGTTTGTTTAAATAGAGTCTATGGCTACTCTTACTCTTCAAATCAGTTGAAACAACAGAGGCTGCAAGTGGAAAACATTTACTATCTGTCCCTTTATAAAACCATATTTGGCATCTCCTGTTCTGTAGATTTTCTAAATTAAGCTCATGGTTATAGAATTTTGTAATATAATTGAACGTTTAAAACTGTTTTTTTCTCTGACCTTTACACTAAATGTATAGTTTGGTTGGACATAAAATTCTTCACAACTTCTTTACTTCAAGGTTTTTAAAAATTTTATTCTCCTGTTGCCTTTGTTGTTTTTGGATATTCTGTTGTCAGGTTAATGCTCTTGTTCTTATCATGTATTTGCATTTTACCTGATCTTTACACTTGCAATGAAGCAGTGGAACTGACTTTTGGAAATCTATGGTGTCAAATGTTTTTACCGATTTATGTCTCAAAATTGATTCTTATGGGTCAATTTCCCATGTACCTTGTTGGTTCTTATAATATGTAAATTAGGTCCTCCAATAACACGTATATTGCATCTTCATAGTATATCTTCCACTTGGTTAAAATATTTCTTTAGTTATACATGGACACAATACCTTTGTTTTATTTATTTATTTACGTGGTGCTGAGGATCAAACCCAATACCTCACAAGTGTGAGGCAAGTACTCTACCACTGAGCTACAGCCCCTGGACCTGTATCTTCCTTTTTTGCATCTCTTTATCTGATCCTTTTATCAGTTTTCTGATACTTAATGTTACTTTTGTCTCAGTTTCATACTCTTGTTTATCTGAAACTTTTTTTTAGCATTCTCTGATTTTATTATATTCCTCCTTCAATGCTATATAATCTAATCATTTTTAATGTTTAAAATTCTTTTTAGATGTATATGACAGTAGAGAGTTGTATATTTAATTTTAATTAGGATCCCATTCTTGTGGTTGTACATGATGTGGAGTTCCACTGGTGGTGTATTCATATGTAAACAAAGGAAAGTTATGTCTGATTCATTCTACTATCTTTTTTATTCCCATTCCCCCTTATTTCCCTTCACTCCTTTTTATCTAATCCACTGAACTTCTATTCTCTGCCCCACTCTTTGTTGTATGTTAACATCTACATATCAGAAGGAACATTCCACTGTTTTTTTTTTTTAAATTGGCTTATTTCACTTAGTTCTATACATTTAACAAAAGTCATAAAGTCATTTTCTATGGCTGAGTAATATTCCATTATGTATATATGCCACATTTTCATTATCAATTCATCTGTTGAAGGGCACTTTGGTTGGATCCATAACTTAGCTTTTGTGAATTGAGCTACTGTAAACATTGATGTGGCTGTATCACTGTAGTATGCTGATTTTAAGTCTTTGGTATATATATATATACACACACACAGGAGTTGTATAACCGAATCAAATCTAGTTTTTTGAAAAATTTCTATACTGCTATCTAGAGTGGTTGAACCAATTTTCAGACCCACCTGCAGCATATGAGAGTACCCTTTTTCCTACATCCTTGCCGACATTCTTGTTGCTTGTATTCTTGATTGTTGACATTCTGACTTGAGTGAAATGAAATCTCAGTATAGTTTTAATTTGAATTTCTCTAATCAATAGAGAAGTTGAACATTTTTTTAATATATTTGTTGACTATTTCTTCTTCTGCGAAGTGCCTGTTTAGTTTTTTTTTTGCCCATTTAGTAATTGGGTTATTTGTTTCTTTGTTGTTAAGTTTTTGAGTTTTTCATATACCCTGGAGATTATTGCTGTATCTCAGGTGTAGGTAGCAAAGATTTTCTCCCATTCTGTAAGCTCTTTCTTCAAATTATCGATTGTTCCTTTCCGTAAAGAACATTTTTAATTTGATACTGTCCCATTTATTGAGTCTTGATTTTAATTCTTGAGCTTTAGGAGTGTTACTGAGGAAGTAATTTCCTAAGCCAACATGATGGAGGGTTGGGCCCACACTTTCTTCTAATTGGTTCAGGGTCTATGGTCTAATGATACACTTTGAGTTAGGTTTTGTGTAGGGTGAGAGAGAGGGGTTAAATTTCATTTACGTACATCTGTATTTTCAGGTTTCCCAGCACCATTTGTCTTTTTTTTTTTTTTTTTGGGTGCTGCAGATGGAACCCAGGGCCTTGTGCATGTGAGGCAAGCACGCTACCAACTGAATTATATCCCCAGACTCCTAGCACCATTTGTTGAAAAGCCTATCTTTTCTCCAATGTATGTTTAGGGAACCTTTGTCTAGTGTGAGATAACTGTATTTGTGTGAGTTTGTCTCTGTGCCTTCTCTTTAGTTTCCATTAGTCTTCATATCTGTCTTGGTGCCAATACCATGCTGTTTTGTTACTAAAGTTTTGTAGTATAATTTATGGTCTGGTATTGTGATGCTTCTTGCTTTACTTTTCTTGCTAAGGGTTGCTTTGGCTATTATAGGCCTCTTGTTTTTCTATGACAGCTTTTTCTATTCTATGAAGAACATTAGTGGAATTTTATTAGGAATTGCATTAAATGTGTATATTGCTTTTGATAGGATAGCCATTTTGACAATATTAGTTCTACTTATCCAAGAATATAAAAAAAAATCTTTCCATATGCTAAGGTGTTTTCAATTTCTTTCTTTAGTGTTCTGTAGTTTTTATTGTAGTGGTCTTTCACCTCTTTTGTTAGATTGATTCCCAAGTTTTTTTTTTTTTTTGAGGCTATTGTGAATGGGATAGTTTTCTTAAATTTTCTTTCAGATGATTCATCATTGATGTATAGGAATGCAATTGATCTATGAGTATTAATTTTACATCCTCCTACTTTGCTGAACTCGTTCATTAGTTCTAGAAGTTTTTTGATGGCTTTTTGGGGGGGACTTCTATATATAGGATTATGTAATAGGCAAATAGGGATACTTTGAGTTCTTCTTTTCCAATTTATATCCCTTTAATTTCTTTCTTTTGCATAATTGCTCTGGCTAGAGTTTCAAGGACTATGTTGAATAGAAGTGGTGTAAGAGGGCATCCCTGTCTTGTACCAGTTTTTACAGGGAATGCTTTCAATTTTTCTCCATTTAGAATGATGTTGGCCTTGGGTTTAACATATATAGCTTTTACAATGTTGAGGTATGTTTCTACTATCCCTAGTTTTTCTAGTGTTTTGAACATGAATGGATGCTGTATTTTGTCAAATGCTTTTTCTGCATCTATTGAGAAATTCATATGGTTCTTTTAAGTCTATTGATGTGGTGAATTATGGTTACTGATTTCAGTATGTTGAGCCAAACTTGCATCCCTGGGATAAAACCCACTTGGTCTTGGGGAACTATCTTTTTTATATGTGATTTGTCAGTATTAAGAAGTTTTGCATCTGTGTTCATCAGGATATTGGTCTGAAGTTTTCTTTCTTTGATGTGTCACTGTCTGGTTTTGGTGTCAGGTGATACTAACTTCATAGAATGAATTTGGAAGGGTTCTATCCTTTTCTAGTTCATGGAATAATTTGAGAAAGATTGATATTAGTCCTTCTTTGAAGGATTTATGCTTGATTTTTCTTCTAGTGTAGTTCCTCCCTTTGCTTGTAGAACTCAGCTGAGAATCCATCTGCTCCTGGGCTTTTCATTGTTGGTAGACTTTTGATGGTATCTTCAATTTCTTTGTTTGAAATTGACCTGTTTAAATTTTCCATGTCCTCCTGATTCAATTTGGTAGGTCATGTACTCTAAAAATTTGTTGATGTCTTCAATATTTTTTTACTTTATTGGAGTATAAATTTTCAAAATAATTTCTGATTATTATCATACTTCAGTAGTGTCTGTGATGATATTTCCTTTTTCATCATGGATTTTAGTAATTTGTGTTTTTTTCCCCTCTTCCTACTGATTAGCTTGGATAAGGGTTTATCAATTTGATTTAGTTTTTCAAAGAGCCACTTTTTGTTTTGTTGATTTTTTGAAAATTTTTTTTGTTTCAATTTCATGTATTTTGGCTCTGATTTTTATTATTTTCTATCTTCTACTGCTTTTGGTGTTGATTTGTTTTTCTTTTTCTAGGGCTTTGAGATGTAATGTTTGGTTATCTGTTTGGTGATTTTTTTATTCTTTTAATGAATGAGCCCAATTAAGTGAACTTTCCTCTTAGAGCCACTTTCATAGTATTCCAGAGATTTTGATGTGTGGTATTGCTATTCTCATTTAACTCTAAAGTATTTTTTTTAATTTCATCCCAGATAACTTCTGCTGTTTGATAGCATATATTTAGTTTTCAGGTGTTAGAGTAGCTTTTATTTTATCATTAATTTCTAATATGTTTTCATTATAATCTGATAGAATGCAAGGTATTATCTCTTTTTTTGTATTTGATAAAAGTTGCTTTGTGGCATAAGTTATGTTCTATTTTAGAGAAGGATCTGTGTGCTACTGAAAAGAAAGTGTATTCAGTTATTGATGGATGAAATATTCTACATATGTCTGTTAAGTCTAAGTTATTGTATTTTTGAATTCTATAACTTCTTTATTTAGTTTTTGTTTGGAAGATCTACCCTGTGATGAAGGCCTGTTTAAGCTACCCAATATTACTGTATTGTGGTCTACTTGATTCTTGAAATTGAAAAGGGTTTGTTTAATATACACAGTACTCCATTGTTTAGGGTATAAATCTTTATAATTATTATATCTTTTTGATGTATAATTCCCTTAAGCAATATGAAATTACCTTCTTTGTCCCTTCTGATTAACTTTTTTTTTAGAGTCCACTTTATCTGATATAAGGATAAAAACCCCTGCTTGTTTATGAGATCCATGTGAATGATATGTTTTTCCCCATCCTTTACCTTTAGTCTATGGATGTCCTTGCCTATGAGATGGGTCTTGGAGAGAGTACATTGTTCGGTCTTGTTTTTTAATCCAATCTACCAATGTATGTCTTTTGATTGATGAGTTTAGGCCATTTACATTCAATGTTATTATTGAGAAATTGTTTTTATTCCCTGTCATTTTGATTTATTTCTGGTTTTTAAAGTTGGAATTAGTTTCTCCTTTGATTGACTATTCTTCTAGTGTAGTTCCTCTCTTTGCTGTTTCTCATTTTTATTTTTCATTTCTTCTTCATGAAATATTTTATTAAGTATATTTTGTAGTGCAGTCTTTCTAGTTGTGAATTCTTTTAACTTTGTTTATCATGGAAAGTTTTTATTTCATTGTCATTTTTGAAGCTAAATTTTGTTGGTATAATATTCTTGGCCAATATCCATTTTCTTTCAGAGGTTGGTGTATATTATTCCAAGATCTCCTAGTTTTGAGGATCTGAGTTTAGAATTCAGCTGAGATCTGAATTGGTTTTCCCCTAAATGTGGCTGGTTGTTTTTCTCTAGCAGACTTTAAAATTTTATCTTTATTCTGTATGTTAGGCATTTTCATAACAAGGTGCCTTGGTATGGGTCTGTTGATATTTTGTATGTTTGTGGTCCTGTCAGCCTCCAGTATTTTCCATTTTATTTTTGAGATTTGAAAAATTTTCTGATATTATTTCATTGAAAAGATTGTGCATTCCTTTGGTTTGTATCTCTGAGTCTTTATCTATCCCAATAAATCTTATATTTGGTCTTTTCATGTTATCTCATATTTCTTGGAAGTTCTGTTCATGTTTTCTTAACATCTTTTGTCCATGGTTAACTTTATTTTCAAGATTATATATTTTGTCTTTATTGTATGAAATTCTATCTTCCAAGTGGTCTAGTTTGCTCTTGATGCTTTCCATTGAATTTTTAATTTGGTTTATTGATTTTTTCATTTCCAGGATTTCTGCTTGAATTTTTTTTTCAGAATCTCTATTGAAGTTATCTTTTCCGTCCCATATTTTCTCTCTGATGTCACTCCTTACATCATCCTTTACTTTGCAGATCAGTATAACTATGAACTTTCTCTCCTCCTCTGATATTTCTTCCACTGTGGTGTTGATGGATTCTGTTATTGAAGTATTTTGGTTTCTTTGGGTGGTTTGTTTGTTTGCTTTTTCATGTTGTTTCTGTGTCTACCCATCTAATGGTATGTAACTGAGGAATTAGAATTTCTAACCTGTGGACTTATAGTATCCCTGAAGTATTTCAGTCTCACTCTCTAGGGGGAGACAAATAATAACAACAAGCAATGCAAAGAATATACAACATTAAACCAAATAGTTTCTACTATGACATCTACAATATTAATTGTCACAATGAGCAGAAATGATGTGTTCAATTACTGCCACTGTAAAAAACAGTCAGTCTGCAAAAGGCTTTACAATTTTGAATGGTGAATAGGGACAGCACAGAAGAGATTTAGGATGTGATGATTATGAGGGAGGAGAGAAAACATAAGTAAAAACATTGAAGGAAGAGTGAAAGAACTACAGAGTCTGACTGTTAGAGGAAGAAAAGCAAGAAAAAGAGTCAAGGAAAACAGATACGTGAGAAAAAAGAAAAATATATACATAGAATGAAAAATTAAAAATTAATATAGTAAAAATAAAATAATACAAACAAAAACCATAGTATACAAATAAAAAATTCTAGCCCTCAAAAGACTGAGCCATGGAAAGTACTTGCCTTCAAAAAATGCTAATAATGAGAAAAACAGACAAATTGTTTATGTATAACTGAAGCCAGATTTAAAGAGAGGTAGTTAGTGTAGCTAGATAAATAGGGTCTGATATTGTGGCTAATGAAGAAAATTGAGTCCATAAAGAAAATGGAGTCTGGTCTGATCCTGGGAAATCAGAAATACACTTGGGAGATTGAAATGTTAATGTCCCCAGGGCCCAGGCCCATTCTAAAGAACTGTTAATAGAGCAGCTCCCAGCAAATAGGGAGGTGCTAATCAAATCACACTAGGCCCTTCCTGCCCAGATCACTCCTCCCCACTGTCCCATCAGCCTATCTGTTTCCAACTTTTGGCCTTCCCACCTGCATCCCCCATCACATGCAGGATAGAAGAAAATAAGCAAAATAAAGGACAGAAATGTAGAAGGACAAAAGAAGACCTTAGATATAAAAGGGATAAGACCTCCCCATCCCACAATTTGCCTTTCAGATCCCCTTCTTTCTGGTGGGAGGTGGGGAGTCTTCTCTGCTATCCTTTAAGAAAGCCTTTATTTTCCACTCTACACTTGCCTCGGAGTGCTTCTCTGGTATTATACTTCAGCATTTGGGAAAGCAAGGATTCCTCACAGTAACTGGTGGTATCATGTCCATGAACCATTCATCTCACAATTAAGCAGAGAACAGAAAAGAAAAAGAAGTTCTTGATGAAAACTTAAAGAATTGTTTCCATTGGAGTTTAAAAAATTCTTGGCTTCCCTTCCCAGCAGTGTTTTGTAGGGTGGGATGGAGTGTGATGTGTGCTCCACCTTCACAGTGAAGTCCTGGGCATGCGAGAGGAAATCCTGTAGGTGGAGCTGCTGGAGGCTGTTGAGTGGCAGTTGGCCTGAAGATTTTAAATCAGTGCTCCTTCAGGGCTCAGCAGTTGTCTGTCCATGCTGGGAGACTCTGGGTCCCACTCACTGGATGAAGGAGCCAATCCTTTGTCCCCTTCACCACCCACAGTCATGTTTCCTGGTCTCTCAGGTTCAGTCTCCAAACTCAATCACTACTGCCCTGATCTTCCTAATTGCAGGCCAGTTGTGTCCCTCCCAGCTGGTCCTTCCAGTGGGCAAACTGGAGGGAGAGGGGGACAGCCAGGTGAGTTTCCATGACCTGTATTACCCCCCGTAAACCTCTCCGTGTCTGACCCTCTCTTGGTTACATAGGCATTCTCTATGTCCTGTCTTATGGGTTTGCTAGGTCCTCACTTTGGGACCAGCTCAGGTTTGCCAGGAACCAGTCTGCAAAATGGCTCCTTTCTGTGTAAGCAAGCAACCTGAAGAGATGCAGCCCTGTCCTACAAAAGGACAGTGTGTAGCACACCTTTCAGGATAGTCCAACAATGTCTTTGATCTCTAATCTTTGATTTCTGATTTCTCTATACCCAATCACACCACAGGCCTCCCAAAAATGTGGTTTGCTTTAATTCTCTTATCCCTCGTCTTTGCACACATGGGGATCACTCTGACTTGTGCTGGTGGCACCAGCGGTACCACTAGGGATTTCTTCCTTATTTTATTATATCTAACTTCCTGAGTCCCCAATGTGCTTTGAATATCCGGTATTAGTTCCCAGTAAAGTCCTCTTTTATTTCTTTATTTTTTCACCCACCTTGCTGAGAAGCTGCCTATCTGCTTTCTTCGTTTCCTATCATTAGTAGCCAGGAAAGCAACCTCCTCTATTCTGCCATCTTCCCATTCTCTAATTTAATCTCAATTTCTGGCATACTTTTATATTTTTATTGTACTTGCCCCTCCATTTATTCAACTATTATGCTATTTCTTCTTTAGTTGTTCATTTATGTTTTTGATTTTTTTACATTCTGACACCTCTTATTTGATAATATTTAACTTAGATTGTAGGGTTATATTGCAGTTTTATTCCCCTTCATCATAGGTTTTGGATGATATGACATTTAATATTTGATTTGTTTTCTTTTGCATTATTTGTTTCCTTTTTATTGTAATTTTGTATAGATGGAAAAGATTCATGCATTAAGTTTCTACCCAAACAATTGAAGATTTGTTTTATTATGTTTGTATTTCACAAGTGCCTTCCTCTGTCAGTGTACTGAAGTATGTTGAATTGTGAAATTTTTTCTTGGATGGTTTTCTTGTTTTGGTTTTATTTTTTTCAGTTGCTTGGCTCTTTTAGGGCAGCAGTTGGAAGAGTGTTTACATGCCTTTTAATTTTTTATTTTAATTTATATTCATACTTTCTAAATTTCTCTCTTTCTCTTGTTTTTTTTTTTCTATTTTAGGCTTTCAAGGGGCATCTCTCATTTTCTTTTAACCTTAATTTTTCTTGGAAATATTACTTTTCCAATACTGCTTCCCCACATCCTGAGCAGACTTTTAGGTCCTATTAGCCAGTAAAGGCTTTTAATCTACTAGTACACACTTTCAGTCTTTCCACACTCATGGTTGATATTTCCTTCCTGGTAGTAGGCGTACTCTCTTTCTTCCTACATTTCTTACCCCCAACTGCTCTTGCTTTCTACAGAGTTGCATGGCAGGTTTATGGCAAGATATACCTTGCTGAGATTTTCTGTTTGTTTTTCTAGTTACATGAAAATTTTGAAGTTTTGATATTTTCTGTCTTACTAAGTTGAGAGTAAGTTTTGTATGGTTTCATTTCTTCTTTTCCCAGTTTTTTTTTTTTGGGGGGGGAGTCTTAGATTTGCTTTACTGCTATTATTGAATTTAAAAAATATATAGTTCCAGATATTCTGGTTCAAAAAATGTGAATTGGGAGCATAAGAAGTTGTAATTTTTTTTGAAAAGCCTCAGAACTGTTTGTAGGAATTATTCAGGTTTCAAAGTCACTGGTCTCCACATTATGAGTCATACCCCATTGAACCATCAGCTTTCTAGAACTCAAAATAGAATCAGGATATTTTATTTTTTGTTTTTATTGTTTTGTCAGAGAATCACTGAAGAAGTTCTTGGTATGGAGAAATGTCATATGTAACAAACATGAGGTGATTAGAAAACATTCTTTGTGCAATGGCTGGATATAATCAAATTAATCAGATTCTGAAAAATTTTCTACTTTTAATGATGTTTGTATAACCTAGAAATAGGAAGTCCCTGTCTCTGAGTCCCATTTTTTTTTTTAGCAAAAATCAGAATTAGATCCATACTAAGAGTTTCCTTATGCTTTCTCTAACATTTGAGGAGTATTGTACCCATGAAAAATGAATTAACTTGAGGATTTACCTAGGTGAGAAGGTACTTTTAAAAAAAGGTGAGTGGATAATTGGTCTCTCACCTTGCTTCCTACAAGGGATTCATACTTCCATACTAAGAAAACATCCATAGTCTTTCTTTACTATCTCTATAGTAGTCTCAAAATATCATCATTCATCTTTCTCTTGTGGTCTCCCAAATCCAGTGACAGCTGCTTTATCTAAATATGGAGTTTTCATTGGGCAGAAATGCAGGGTGCTACTACAGCAGATCTGGGGATGAGACAATAGGAAATATTTGAGGGCAGCATGTTCTTAAGTATCGCCTGAAATTATATCATTTTTGTGTGTGATACTTAAATTAATACAAAGAAGAATAGCTCTAGAATTTCTGTTGAATATAAATAGATTGTTTGGGTCAAGTTCTTTCTGGACTTATGGGTGCATGAAAAAGTTTTTTTTTTTTGAAAACCCATCACTGACCTTTCACAGGCAATACCTGTGCTACCCATGCTGCTGCCTATCAGTTAAATACACTAATTATTGATATGAATTACATAGCAAAAGATCTAATTCTCTTGATTAGATTTCTTAATGAATATTTTGGAGTCCATGCATATTATTTACCTCCACAGTAATATGTTTCTGGTGTGTAGCTATGTATGTATCTTTAAACACCTATTTGTCTGTTTCCCTCTTTTTCTACCACATTTTATTCTGTCCATACAATGATGCACAGTCCCACAGAGCAATATAATATATTGTAAAAGAAACTTCAGTTGAAATATGGTTTGTTTTAGTTGCTTTACAGAATTAAATTCTTTTGATGAATTTAACCATCTGTTCAGTTTCTTCAGGATTTTAGGTTATAACTTGAAAATACAAGAGGTCCTCTAGATGCAACCAAGCTTCCCCACTGTCAAATCCTTGGGCAGGAGGATAGACAGACCCAGTTCCAATGTGACTCAGGGTTTCATTCTGTTCTAGAATGGGCCTTAAGTGTCCTCTCTGGCGTAGAGCATACCAGGCCTCTAGGCATAAAGAAACTCCAGGACACAATACCTTTTTCCTCTTCATTATAACATTTCTAGGTAGAGTCCTCGAGCTTGTCCACATTCTAATACAGTCCTTCAAGTTCAGGTGGTACCCCAAAGTGTGCCTTCATTGATTTGGTCAATATGATAGTATCCCAGACAAAAGAAGTGATAAGTAAAATCAAAATAGTTATTCTCCTGTTATTCTTCTAGTTCAAGCAAGATATGAACAAAATAAATTAGGAAGGACCCAAACAGGAGAAATAGGATTCAACAGGATACTTAGCAATGACAGAGTTCAGTCTAAAGGAACAGCTAGACATTGCTTAGTTCTAGTTCAGACTTCCTCTTTGCTTCAGAATTGGAATTTGTAAGATTATCCAGCAAAATTGAGGTGAAAAACTGCTCAGGAGATTATGGTGTAGCAAACAGGGAAGCTCTTGAATATTTTATGAATATAATGCAGTCAGGAATAATAAAGATGTTTTAGTTACCTGGTAAAAATCTAAGCCCTACAAGAAAATTTTTAGCTTAAGAGTTCTTCCAACAAATACCATGTTCTTTGAAGGCATGAACTGTATTTTCCTATCTTCTCTATTTATTTCTTTATTATTAAAAGTTTTTTATGCTTATGTGTTACTTTTGCTAATGTATTTCATGAAGATATTTAAAGACTTTAAAATGAAAACTAAATGTTCCTCATTCAACTTCTGTCCTGTGTAGTTACTCCTTTTTTCTATTGTTGTTTTCTGTTTATAGCTTCTCCTAATTATGTTTGTAAATAACTCATTATTATTATCTTATCCACGATTATTCAATATTAAATATCTAATATAGACTTCTTTAACAGAATAAGAGAGGATGAGAGAGAGTTTTGTTAAGGAAAAAGATAAATGGGGGAAATTATATATGCATATATTCTTGCTGATAACTGATTGGCCACAGTTATAACAGTGAGATTATTTTTATCTCTCAAAGTGACAAAGTATAAAAAGAATGCACATGACTAGTGTTTGTAACAATGTGGAAATATCGGCAATCTCCTGCTGGGGGCACAGGTGATCTAATAGTGGCAAAGTTTGATAATATGCATTTTCCCTGAGCAATAGACATATGACTGGTAGAAATTTATCCCAATGGTATAAATGTATAGAAGCACAAAAATGCATGTATATTTTTTAAAAAATGTGTACTTGTTTTTAATAATATAACATTGGAAAAAACTGAGATGATCAAAAATATTGTTAAGTGAATCATGGGAATCATGGTAGATCCCCACTAGGAAATACTACATAGCCATTAAGGAAGATATAACACACACACACACACACACACACAGATGTTTAATTATCAAGAAAAATGTTCAGTGTAGTTTTTAAGAAAAATACTGATTATAAAACAATATGGGTTCAATGTGGTTGCTGAAAGGAGATGAAACCATGTTAACAATTGTTGTCTTTGAGTATGGGTGATTTATTTTGGTTGATTCCATATTTTTTTTCTTTAAATATTTAAAAGAGAATGTTTTATTTATTTTTTTCCTTTTCTTTTTTTAAATTTATTTTTATTGGTTATTCAAAACATTACAAAGCTCTTGACATATCATATTTCATACATTCGATTCAAGTGGGTTATGAGCTCCCATTTTTACCCCAAATACAGATTGGTAAAAGAGAACGTTTTAAAACTCTTATCTTCTCCACAGTAAACAGTAATCATTCTCAACTTTTCTTAATTTCTCTGGGTTCAGTTTGGTCCTTTCTAATTCCCCCAGTTTCATCCATGTGTTTTTCCTTCAGGTACTTGAAACTGTCCTTATGATCTCAAGACAGTGATGTTTGCTATCCTCTGTTCCCTCCTTTTTCTTGCTATCAGCATCTTGTTGTGTTCAGCTACATAGTTCTCAGGGAACGTTTTAGATCTCTGCCTTCATTGATGCCAGTAAAGCCATCTTGTTCATTCTTTTTCAACCCAAGATAACTGTTCCTTCATTTTTTGTTTATTTATTGGCAATTGATTAGGAAGACTCTAAACCTTATAGATGTCTTTTTGCTTACTTCTATGAGGAGATAATTTCCTTATAGATTTCTTGTCAATTTAGTAATTGGATTAGATTTAGAGCATTTTCAGTTTAAGTCATAGGATCGTCTTCCACACTAAACTTTGTCTCTTTAGTTATGGGAATAGTTTCAGATTAGATTTTGTGTAATCTCTTTGGTAAAGATTTGAAGAGACACACTTGATTTGAGAAAGATCAGATAAATGCATGAATGCAGGAGGGTTTCCTCTCTTCTTCCTCAAATTCTAGACTGATTGAGAGTGTTAGTAAAGAATCTATGCATACCAAAGGACTACAATCTATTCTTTTTAAAGAATGCCCTTGCTTCTTCTACAGTTCTCTTTTTTTCCATTTTAAGTGCTACTGTTTTATGTCTTTTCTTTTAGATGTGTGCTATTTAAATAATGGAAAATGCTTGAATTTTAAATGCAGTCATGTGATGTGGAAGACCTACCTTATACTAAAATAGGAAATGAACAGTGGTCAGATTATTAAAATCACAATTAAACTTACGATAGGAATTTAAATAATTTATTAAATTGAAGTCTTCTCATTTATTTACAACCTTAATTTCTTTCAGTTAGTAATAGACAAAGGTGCTTAAATTTCAGAAGTAAGAACCTTTCAAAAGCAAAATGACTTCAAAAGAATGAGTATTCTTTTAAGTAAGACCCAGGGGTCTTACCAATTACTATATTTGGCAAACAACACAGTTCTTGAACTTGGTGATAGCTGTTGATTGCTTATAACCATTGCCCATGCATTCCTTTTGGAAATACAAAAGAAAATCGGTGTGTTTCACATTAGAAAAATGATGTGTTCCTTTTATTTTTAGATCTGTAAGTATAAATGGTGCTTGAGAAAGTCAGAATTTCAACAAGGACTTTGTATGAGAAAAAGTTCAGTTCAAACTGTGATCAAGGAAATAAAACTAGTCCTGTCTATAATTGATACAAAGGTTAAAAATATATTACTTTTTAAATTCCATTTTCATATTTTTAGGTAAAAAATACATTGGGACATGTGTACATGTTAGTAATAGACAAAGGTGCACCGGAAACTTTACCATTTGAGAGTGGATAAGTAGCTAGTGAGGTATGTGTGGGAGTCTAAATGAAGAAGTGGAGAAGATGAAATGAGGGAGGAAGAAGAAATGAGAGGGGAAAGGATGGGCAGCATGGACTGATGGTCATGGAGACTGGCTGTTGGGTGATTCTCTACTGTAGGGAGGTGAGGAAGAGGACCCGTTGTATAGCCATGCATGAGTTGCAAGGGTCCAGATGGAGCCCGGGGAATGCAGTGGAAAGACATTGTGTTAATGGGAGATAGAACATTCCTTTTAGTACCTTGCGCATTACGTTCAACGTTAGGGGATAAAAGCAACAAATCAATTTTAATAAAAAATAATTGTGGCTTCTTCTTTCCTCAGTATTTGGAAGTGCAACTCTGCTGTGTCCTTAAAGTAACTAATGATTTTACCTTAATGAATAATCCATGCTCCAGTTTGAAGCATAATCTGTTGGAAGTGGGGGAGAAGAGAAGGGGAAAGACAAAACAAAGAATTAGATCTGTATAGTTCTCCACAAGTTAGCAAAGCCACCAGCTATTTTTGTGGCCATCTAATATGCCATCAAGTGTTTCTGAAAGAGAAAATCCATTTATGGTCTGACTGTAAGTTCCTAGGAGTATTCTCCACTGATTCAAGTCCCATCTCCAAAGCATGTAGACATCAAAGAAATTACAAAAAGATTTGGTATGGCAAAAGAATAAATAATAAGTGAACAAGTAAGCATAATATTTTGTGTATTAGACACAGTGCTGGACTTTATAATGTAATATCTATTCCACTGTAGAGTATGAGGTCTAGTTATAATTTTTATGTTTATATTTTCTTGATTTTAAAAAACCCTGTAACTTCGTTTCAGAAATTTCCTAAATATTATATAGTTGGTAAATGAGGAACTAGATTTCAGATCAAGGACTCAAATGCTTATGTTCTTTTTTAATAACCAAAAAAAAATTCAAGACCAAATATGACCTCATTTTTATTACCTTGAAAATATGCAGAAGTTTTGATTTTTCTACCTCTTCTAATTACTACGTTTGAGAACAAAGTCTAATCTAATCACCTCCTCCGCATCTGAATTGTTTTTCCACTTTTACATTCTTGCTCACTTTTCTTAAGCCTCTAATATTTCTTGCATATACTATGTCTTTAATTATGTTATTGTTTTTATTAATGTATCATGGCTACATATAATAGTGGGGATCATTGTGACATCCATAAATGTATATATCGTAATTTGCTCCATTTAATTCCCCAGTTCTAGTTCCCATCCCTCCTCCCTCTCCCTTGGTTCCCTTCTTCTACCACCCTGGATGCCCTTCTATTTTCATGTGATCCTTACCTTTTAAAAAATTCCTTATTTAACTCTAGTTTCTGCAAATGAGAGAAAACATTCGACCCTTGACTTTGTGAGTCTGGCTTCTTTCACTTAGCATGATATTCTCCATTTCCTTCCATTTACCAGCAAATGACAAGTTCATTCTTCTTTATGGGTGAGTACAACTCCATTGTGTATATGTACCACATTTTCTTTATCCATTGCTCTGCTTATGGGTCCACAACTTGGCTATTGTGACCCATATTGCTATAAACTTTGGAATACAGGTATTTTCAATTCTTCTATTTTATAATTTTTCCAAGAGACAAACCAAAATTTCTCATTGAAGTACTTCCTATTTCTCATCTCAATTTCTTTTACAGCTTAACCCTTTTACCCAAAGCTGATGCCAGTCTTACATACCGTCATGTATCATTCCCCAGACATTTGTTAAGCATTTATCACTGAATCTTTTGTCAACCGCCTTTCATTTGCTGCCCATAGAGTAGGTTGCCACATAGTGGGATAAAGACTAAACTAAACTAAGCCCCTGTCTCTGGCCTCAAGGAACTTAGAATTTAGGGATAAGAATAAAGAAGAAAATTTAAAATTAGGGTAAAATATTCCCCATGCATTGAAAGTGCACACTGGTTCTGGTAGAGTCTCTTAGGTGGGGATAGCTAGACAGGACACTGATATAAGACTGGGAATCTGGGGGTTTAGGGATGGAATCTAAGAAGAGATGAAGAAATGATTTGAATAAGAACAGGGGTATCATTAAACTGAAAAATATAATGCGTTGATTCAGGGGTCTTAAATTGGAAGAGACCTATGGAGTTTATGACTAAGAGGTCTCAATACAAGTGCATGTAATTTGGAAGAAAGATGTTGGCCACCCAGATCTGCATGTATCACTGCTCCAGAAAGAGGGAGAGGAAACAAGGAAGGACCCATAATCTTATTCCCCAAGGAGAGAAGGACACCGAGGAGCCCAGATCTTGTGTAGCTAGATGCAGGGCCCTCATCTCTGTATACGTCAGGATACATGGTGGGGTCTCACCAAAGGAGACCTGTACTTGCCTTCAACCCCTGTCCCAAGAACTTACTTTTCCTAACTACACAGATGCCTCCCTCCCTTTCTTTATTCTTCCCTATTTCCATATAAGAACATAGTCCTTACCTTGCTAAACTAGGAATAAAGAGATGTCTTATTTTGGCAGGAGTAACAGAGTCTCATTAGGTACTTCATTGGGATCATTGACATCTTTTCTTGTATCTAAAGGTTACTGAATTGTGCAGAGTTAAAATGGAGACAATTTCTTGCTAAGAACAAGGTTATTAAATTTTCAGAAGTCAAATTCAAAGAGTACAGAGTTTTGTTTTTTTTTTTGCCTGCAGGAGAAGCTGAAATTCAAAGGGGGACTGTGACCAAGAAGACAGGATGGGAGGCTATTTTACTTGCTCTTTGCTCCCATGTCAGATATGTGTATGTTGGAGAATTGTCGTCTTAAGTTTGGATTATACTTGAAAATGGAGATGAGTTTTTACTTGTTCAAATGAAAATTTATTTAGGATAAAGTCTCCCAGGATATAAAGCATCTTTCACTTAGAGTGTCTGGGAAGAAGGATTCTTCTTCCCAACCATGCTGGTTGCCTGTAACTTATACGACAGCCAGGGACCTAAGAAAGGACTTGTGGAGGTGAAAGTTAGGAGATGAGCCAATGATGGGCCAAGTGGAACCCATGGACTCCCGGGGGTCATTAAGACACATTCAGAGGATCTGCAAAATCAAAATGATTTTCCTAATAATTCTAAAGTGTTATTTGCCTTTTTCACAATGCTGACTTGTGCAAAGTTGGTTCAAGATCAATGACAGACAAAGGGCTGGTTTCTTACCAAAATCAAGGCAGTACCATCAAATTATACTATTAGTTACTGTATTCTTCACCATCACAAACTAGCAATAAAAACAGCAACAACAGCATCAACAAATCCCACACAATTTCACATGCAGAATGTTTTTGATGAAATTGTAAAAATAATGACCCTATTGAATTTCAACACCATGATAGTTTTGAAGAAAAGCACTGGTGCAGTTCAGTCACCAGCTGAACTAGCCATGTTTTAAAGATCACAACTACATTTATTAAAATGTGAATACTGGGCAAATATTTTATCAAAATGAACAAAGTGATCCTATTACTTACAGGAAAACAATAAACAATATTTACAATTAATATAAAATTTGAGCTTCGAAAGGAAAATGAGAAGTTTGGAAAACTTGTCCTTGCCCCATAAGGTTGAAAAGTCACCCAAATTATAAGATGTTAGATCTGACAGTTAGAAATAATAACTTGAGAAACACCAGGGGCCAGATGGGGGTGGAAGTCATGGATATGAAAGAGGTTCAGCCAGGAGAGTGTAGAGTATGGAGAGGTCAGAGCTGAGGATTGGCTCATGGGGCTTGTTTTTTGTCCCTAGCCCCCATGGGACACTTTAAAGATGCATATTTACACATTCCTTGTATAAACTCGGTGCACATACACAATACCTTACATTTTTATATTCAGAAACATGTCATCTGACATTTACAATAACAAAGGAAGGTGAGAGGCTACATATAATAATTGTTGTCATTTTTCAGATGAGGAAATTGAGACTGAGAATATAGGTGAAATAAGTAGAATTCCAAAAGTGACTGCACCAGCACAAAATCCTGGTCATTTAATTTTTAGCACAGAGTTTCTCCTGCCACTCCACAAGAGCTTTTGAAAAAAATGCCTTTTTTTTTTCTTCCATACTCTTGCAGTGTGTGGGAAATCATCTTCTTTCTTGCAGACTCAGCATTCTTACAAACTAATATTACATTTGTTCCAGCTTCTCTGTAGCCTCATCAATTTATCATGATCTGTCAGAGAATAAGTTTGCTTCCCATAGCCCAGAACATCACTTCCTTCAGGAAGCCACCCTGACCAACCTCAGTCCTTTGGTCATTACCTACATAATACTTTGTACTTTATAGTGCATTCTTTTTTGAATGTTGATATACTACTTTCAATTTTTTTCTTTACTCTTTTTGTGTGATTTTGTTTTTTCCCTCAATTTAATTATAAGACACTCTTAAACATATTCTATTTTATACCGATCATTTGTTTCTTCCTGTACTAGGGACTGAATGCACAGCCTTCTGCATGCTAGGCAAGTGCTCTACCACTGAGCTGCATCCTCAGCCCCACTGGGATTTTGACAGATGCATATTTACATGTTCCTTGTAAAAAACCTTTGCAATTTTATATGGGGATTTTCTTGGAAAATAGAGGAAATGGTTATCTATAACCCTATATTATAGCAACATTTTTTTGTTAAATTCATACTTGACAAATATATTGATGTTAAATTATATTTAATTTCAACCTCCTACTTTTTTCCATGTACTTATGTGTTTTATTTTACATGGTGGCATTCCTGATGTTCTCTATTCAGCTGGGATGTTATTTATCTATAAATATGTCTTTGACTAATTTTTGTTCTTTCTGAGTATATTGCAGTAAGTTGTGCACAGTAGGGACTCAGTAGCTACTTGGGAATTCATGAAGTGGCAGACAGACTTGAAAGAGATGACTTAGGCATTTTATTTGAGCTATAGAAACAAACATGGTCATAGAAGAAATGCTCTGGGAGAGATGAGTTTTTGCTTAGGGAGAGATTTTGACTTTTCTAGAATAAAATGCTCATCACATTTAATTGGACCAACTCATCTCTGTCAGGATGACCCTTGTTTGGTGAGTTTGCATTTTTATTCTGCTAGACCTAGTGAGAATGTTTAGATGGCCTGGGGCATCTTAGAGTTAGCAAACAATTTGGTTTTCTCTGATTCTTATTCAGTTGTCAAAACATGATCATAACCTCATTTCAGAGTATAATGCAAAATACTTTTCTGACCTTTGATTAATATTTTTTAAGTTAAGAAAGTCCTAATAGGTTATGCATTCCAGTTCTAGCTGAGAAACTTGCCAATCAAGTTCCCCGTGTTACTCTGTAAAATCATCTGGCTAGCATCCTCCCTTAGCATAACAATGTCATTGTATATAACTAGAGCCCCCATTAATCTGGGTGCATGAGGCTTTCAAACATTTATTCTTCTAAATTATACACTAGATCTGCACTTTGCTGGATGACATTTAAGCAGTTTGCATGGACATAACATAATCCCAGTGCAACATACAAATGTATTTACTAAGGACTTTGTGTCTGTGGTTTAGATTTTTTTTAAAAAAAGAGTAAAACTTTCTCTCTCTTGAGATGTTTGGATTAAGTTTAATTGATTTTAAAAATACATTAGCATGATCACAACACTTTAAAGCAAATGAACTTTTTTTTTTTCCCCAATGAAGCAGGTTACACTGGGGATTTAACAAAGCTTTGAAACAGTGAAATACCAAGGAGTATTGTTTTTTAACTTAGAGAATGAACAGCATGCTTGAAAAATATTTGTAATTTATGTTTTTAATTCCAAAGTTTGAATAGACATAAATTTGCTTCTGAAAAGGTATTTTTTATTTTGAGGGACTTGAAGTTACAAGCTTTTCCACAGGAGACTGTTGGAGACATATGTCCTCGTTGCCAGACTAATGCAACTTTATCGACTTAAAGCTTCAAAAGAAATCAATATATTTTTGGAGACACATGGGAGATAGTAGAACTCACATTTGTGAATATGATGGATGCTTCCTGCCCAGCTGTATCTCTCGAGGCATGGTTCTTGGACCACCTACCTTAGCCTCACCACTTACCAATGTGGTGTTGAACACATAGTTCTCTTTGTTATAACAAACAGTGCAACTTCAGCTCTGGAGCACTCAGTCTCAAACTGCCTGCCAACCATCTCTTGGTTAAAATCCTATCTAGATCGGTGCCAACATGGCACCCAGCACTTCTCAGAGGCATCCTGCCTCTACCCTTGAATCCAGCAGAGTAATAGGCAGTTACATAATTCTTTCCTATTAACTTGTCCTCTGAACAACCACCTTCACTGAATTACATTTAAATATTACATCTTCCATTTTGTTTGTATTTGGTAGATAATTTTGGTCAATGATACATTGCCTATTATTCTGTGTGTACAGTCTCATTTGATAAGCCCATTTAGAATTTATCTCTTTCTTTCTGTCTCTGTTTCTTTTTCTCTGTTAAAATTGGTTTGCTTTCTTCAAACAAATAACTTGAAGTATTCAATAGACTGGTTTTCTTGCCTCTGAGGATATGCAAGGCAAAATTGAATAGGCAATCACAACAATTATATCAAATCTCATGGTTCGCATTTTTGCTTTCTTCTATTCCTCCGTATATCTTTGATGTGTTATTTTTTCCAGAGCTTTGTTGTACACATGAATTTTATTTTAAGGTGACTTAAAATCCCTTTTGAAAAGCAGAAATTATAAGCAAACTATTAAGAGTAGGATAAGAGAGGCCTATGCAGAAGGCCAGGGTATAATGATTCTGTAAACTACAGAAGCATAAAAGGAAATGGTATTTTTGATTGACATTTTACTGCCAGTGACCTGTGTCTAGCCAACAAATGGCCAGATAATCACTAATAATACTTAGCAAATCTTGGTCACACCATATAAAATACTTTTCTGCAGACTTGATTGAGAGAAAGTGTGGACATGGAAAGTTATCTGTGGATTTAAAAGTCTTTGTATGGAATTATTTTATAAGAGATTATAAAAGTGATAAATAGAGTTAAGAATTTGTACCAAAGTAGAAATGCAATAAGGAGTTGTCATGTATTTCAGCTTCTTTGTTCAATTTTCAATATTGGTTTTATAATAATCAGAATTTTGTTCAAAGGATATAGATAATTGGAATCCTAGACATCTGAAAAACATTAGAAGTGAAATTAAGTTTAACAATCTGATGGAGAAATTATGATTTAGTTAAAATATATTCATATATAACCTTCCAAAATTAGTTTTTTTATATGTGGTCCTATATATACTCTTAAAATAATAGGGATACAAATATAAGACAGATTTAAAAATAAGAAACACAGAACTGGTAGAAATTGGCCTCAAATGTCATTAACTCCACTCCGTCTGTCTTTAACCTTATGAAATCATTGCTTTAAACAATTTCACTTATGGGAATTAATCATAAAGTAACTCTTTCTCCTTTTCTCTTTTTATTAAAGTTACTCTTTTGGATTAGTTTTTACCTTTTCTGGATGGAAAGCCAGGAAACGTGACCATTTTTATGGAATGCAGAGAGAGTTTCTGTCACCATAAGTCACAAGACACTGACTCACTGTTTACTATCCAGGCTCATATAATATTTAAACTTTCAATTTTGGTTCAAATTTAAGTCCTTTTTTTCTCATCGTGTATATAGCTCTTCTGCCTGCTCTTGGCCATGGCTCTCTACCTTTCATAGGTCAGAGTGGGGAGGGCGAAATGGAGATGGGTGTTCCTTCTGGTTTGGTTGTGTTCTTGCCTCTTGCGCTCTGGATTTGGTGGGTGATAAACTCTCACTTTTTTCCTTGTGGGATGTTTTCTTCAGAAAGTCCCTCTATCCCAGAGCATCCCTCAACTAAAGATATCCAGGAAAGGACAAATGCTCTATTTTATTGTTTACTTTATGGTTCCTTAGTCCTTTTACATCAAACCATACCTATTCATATCCTTCCCCCACCCCTCTTTTCCACAGGATAGTCTCATGTCCCAACAAATTCTGAGAATGCCAACCAATCCCAGCATAGCCAACTCTCTTTTGTTCCTGCATCAAACCCCCCAGCTTCCCCACCTCTTCCTCTTTAGAGGTCCCTAGTAGGAGTCTAACTCCAGCCCACTGGGCTCCTTAAATACAGGGTACACATGTTGAATGTCTTTTGTGGCCACTATTCCTGGTGAGAGAAAACTTACGGCATCCTTTCATAGAGCGAAACATTAGGGTCAAACATCCCATTTGTCCTTTTATTCAGGACAGGAAAAGACGGTTGAAACAGTCATAATTACTGAGTCTTTTGGAATCACACTATGTGTTACTGTGAGTTTTTGCAACTATGATTCCAGAACAGGAATGCAAGTGTTATCAAACTAGGCAGTATAACACAAATGTGCAGGTGAAGGAAGTTAGGAAGTAGAGGGAGGAGAGATAGGTGAAGAATAGGGACACCAAGCCCTCTACTGCGTAAAGTGAAAAGTCTGCAGAAAATCTGTAGTTATTTGAGCAAGAAATGCATATTAAAATACATGAATTAAAGTCACAAAAGTAACTGGAAGATGAATTGTAAATAGTGATTTAACTATAATAGAAGGAAT
The DNA here is from genome assembly GCF_001458135.2 of Marmota marmota marmota. NCBI lineage: Eukaryota > Metazoa > Chordata > Mammalia > Rodentia > Sciuridae > Marmota > Marmota marmota. Next base: position 14,693,328 of record NW_026000164.1, on the reverse strand, counting down.
AGGGAAAGGATCTACAGAGTTACTTTGAATCTAATCTTGTTGGAAGCAGATCATGTTTGAGATGGGTGAATTTTAAAGTACATAGCATAAGTGTCTTATTTAGAGTCTTGGAGGTGCCTTCCAGATGAATTAAAAATATAAACTGTTAGAAGAAAACTTGGTTCCTTCTGGGAAGAAATGGAAATTGGGGGATTCATGGCATCGCATTAGAAGCCTCCTATATTCCTTGTTCCATCTAAAAAGTGTGTGAACATACTCCTTTAATGAGATCTGAAATTTTTATTATTAAAATATGTTTTTAAAAGATATGAGAAACAATGTGTAGATACAGGGCCTGGAGTTTAGCTGAGTGCTGGTGTGCTTGTCTGGCTTATGCACTGCCCTGGGTTATATCTCCAGCACCATGAAAAATATATACATGGAGACTATATTTGTTAAATAATATATTTTTATTTAATATGAAGATAATTAATAAGTTAAATTATTGCTGTGACATATTAAAATGGTATAAAGCCATAGTTTACTATATCACTCAATGTGATACAATCATAAATATCTTCAGAAAGATCAAAGAAACAGAAAATTGCCAAAAAGGCATTTTAGTATAGATATGAATTAAATATATGTGCTTTGAGGAAGGGTCTGGTTAAATAAGTGGTTAGGTCATTATTTTTAAACAAAAATGTATTTAACTCGTATCCTATATTGAAATAAGTTCCAGATCCTTATTAACTTATAGATGATAAGTTGAGTGTCTGTTTTTCTGAGTTCTATGTTAGGCAGTATCTCTATACTTCAGCCAAATATAGGATTTGCAAAAGAGAAAAGAGATTCAAGTGCTTTCAAATTAAAAGATGGCAAAGAAAAATCATTATGACAGATATGAAAATGCTTGATAATGCTGACTTCTAAAGGAGTAATTCAATTAATTTTTATTTTGATCACATGCAGTGCCAGAGTCCCAGCTTCAAGCATGACAGACATGGTCTTGAAAATTAATGAGAAAAACCCTGAGACTCCAATAAATAAACCAGTAAGTATCATGCATGCTTACTTCACTGAAAAGTAGATGCAAAGGAATTGTAACCATTGGAAAGCATTTGGTTTATTGCATGACCAAAGTTTGCAAATAAAAATGAGACATACGTATCAGACATAATCTGTAATAATTAAATAAATGTAACAAGAGAATATGCAACACTGTCATGTGTCATGGAGTGGGCACTCCAGAGACTGCTAAAAGTAATATACTTTAACTTTTTGAGAAAGTTAAATTTGGGAACATGAGTAAAAAGTTTTAAAGATGCTCATATTTTTAGGGCCCGGAATTCAAGTTTTGATGTTTTGTAATTTATGCTCATCAAAAAAATGTTCAGTTACAAGGAACTGCCTAGGTAAAGAAATAATACATTTGGAATTATTTCAGACTTCATTTTGATATTCATTTGTGTTTTCTTAAGGCTAGGGAGGATGGTTATAATAAAAATTTAAAGAACACAGGATAGTATCACATATACAAAGAAATGTATAGAAAAATCATGGAACTATGATAAAATTTTAATTTCTTTAGGAGTTGGGATTGTGATTTTTAAATAGTTGGAATACTTTTTCTACCTCTGACCTTCCTAAAGGAATATGTACTATTTTCATATCAAGAAAAAAACAAATAGGAAGCAGTTAGGCAATATTCTACAACTTGTCAGTTGTGTGAGCTTGTGCAAGTGAGTTGTGTGAGCTTTGTACAAGGTAATATCACAATCCACATGGTTTTGATGATACTCTGTCAAATGGTTGAGGGCCAGACAGACGTGTTTGAGAAGATGATGATTCTGGTTTGTTAACTTTGGCTCCGTGATCCAGGACCTCCCCTCTGTCTCTTTATCAGCCACTGAAGTGCAGAACCTGCTTGCCTGCTTTCTTTTTTTTTCTTTCTTCCCCCATTTGGAGAAAAACAATACCCAAGACAAGCAAAAAGTTGATTACCACTAACCGTGTTTGTGCCTACCATCCCCAGACCTGGAGTCATGAATTGAGTTTTCAGTTTGAACATGTTTTTCTTGCAGTCTTTAACCTTCAGTTGGTCTCTGTTTCTCAATCTTTTAAATGTAGTCCATTGATTTCCACTGTGCACCAATAAGCTTAAATTAGACAGAAAAGGGCACAGTACCCCTTAAAAAGAACCCCCACTCTTTCTGTACTGAAAAATAAATAAAATGTTTTCTCTACCTCATTCCCTCTTCGGGTGCCCTTTGGCCTGCCTCTCTGGAAGGAATCAGTGTTTATACAAGGTGAGCTTTTTACATCTGTCACTCTCGAATACACTTTTTACTTCTCCAGAAATCTGGGTCTAAAGAGAAACAATAGAGGATCAAGGTTGAGGCTTGGGACTGGGGAGTCTGTTAGCAAGAATGACACTGGCTTTTGAGTTTTAGAGACTGGTTCATGAGACAATGCATTTCAAACAGCTTTTTGATCCTCAAGTCCCCAGTAAGTTTTTGACTCTTTCCAGTTGGGGAACATAATGTAATAATGTGCTAGACCATTAAGTTAGAGCTCCGTGTTTTGCACAATTCATTTTCTAAATTTAAAGAGACTCACAACCGAGCGTTCACAAACAGTAGCTGTTTACTTTCTTTCTACTAAAATAATCATTGCAAATACCCCTCTGAGAATGTATATTTTCAGATGCCAGGTAATCAAAGCTTAGTTGTACTCAGAGGCTTTTTTAGAACCAAATGGAAAATAATTGCTTTAAAGTACCCACTTGTGAGGATTTCTGCTCATCAGTGTAATTGCCAGCAGCCACTGTCTTTCTGTCACAATAAATTCACAATGATTCATTAGCTTCTATTGGGGGGATAAAATAGATCATCTTGTTAACATTGACTTTGATTTTTAAATGGTTTTACTTGATTTTATATTGGAACTACAGTTTGTGCATAAACTAAAATAATAGATGCTCCTGTCCCACTTTGAAGAGTGGTGTAGACAGTAGAAGATGATAAAATTAGAACTCATGGGCCAGACTTGCAGGATTTAGATATGAATTCTCAACGTATTTACTCCAGGAACATTTTTTTTGTCTTCCCTTTTGTCAAAGGAATTTAATTTCTCTATGATAAGCCTTTGCACACAGAACGCAGTAGTTGGCAAATAATCCTTAGGATGTGTTACCAAGCTTCCTTTGTCCAGGTTTCTTTCTGTCATTAAATGAATAAGATGATTGCTGCAAAAATCTACTGCCTGCAAATGCTTGTCAAGGACTGCCTAATCTTCCTTAATATTCCCTAGATTGATGGGATCATAATTTACATAGCTCAAGCTTACTTTGTATATGTAGATATTGGTCAAAGGTCAGCACTCCTTTGCTGATTTGCTGATTTTTAAGTAGGCAGGGAAAACATAAACCGGCTTTATTTTTGCTATCAAATGGCTTGTCAACTGCCTACTGGCAGTGGTTACCTGATTGGGATTCTGTGAAGTCACTCAAGGGTCAACCTTCACTTTCCAAGGTCAACAGAAGTTGGCATCTAAGTCTCCTTGAAGCTGGTGCAGACCCTGAGTATATGGATCACCTGGGGAGCATCCAGTGACTGCCTTCCGGTGGCACCAAGCATATTGCTACCAATATCAGCCTTCTGAGTCTGTCATTCTCCAGGGCGCCTGTCAACTAGTTGAAAAAAATGAAATAAAACCAGTGATTGCTTGTGGGGTATTTTACAATTTCAAATTAAGATTGCTTCAAAAACCAACCAACCAAGAGCCAATGCATTTAACTGTTTTGGTCTGTTTCCCTAGAACAACATCAGCAACACAGAGGACCTCAAGGAAAAAATTTCTGTCAGAGTCTACATGGAGGGGACTTCCTAGAGATGTCCTGGGGCTGAGAAGGGCCTGCTTGTCAATTACAGGTGAGCCAAGCAGGTAGCAAGCAGGGACATGGGGCCAGGACTAAAAATAAAGAGAAGGAACTAAGCATTCATGTCAAGTGGCCAGAGTACAGGGAAACAGGACAGAGGCGTCACAGGCTCTTAAGTGACATGGGGGACAGAGACTCACTTCTCAGCCGACCCAGCATACCCTGAGTTGTCCAGTCATCTGTCCAGCCAGTCACAGAGGCAGCCTATATCCAGCACAGCACCAGTGATGTGTAAAACTACACTGGAGGAAAGAAAGAATCATTTCTTAAAAAAAATAAATAAATAAAATCAGTGGATTTGGAGTTTTGGAAACAGTAACCTAGTTTTTGGGCTGATGGAGGAAAAAATAACAAAGTGTCTAATTTTTCAATGCTGGATCATTTCTAGAAGAAATAACTAAATAAAAGGATACCCATCAAAGTCTTTCAGAGTTAAACCAGGGCAGTCTTCAGCTGCTTGGATGGATAACCTTAATTCTTACTAATATAAGCTGCATTTTTCCTATAGTAGAGGATTTGAAATGTATTGTTATGCAAATTTGATTTGGTAGAAAGTTTGCAATGCTACTAAAATTCAGGAAAAACAACCTGAATTCCTTAAAGAGTTTTAAAGCCAGAACTGAATTGTCATATGGGTACTGTGCATTTTGGTATAATGATTTGCCCTAAGAAATGTGTTTTTTTTTTAAATATAGATAAAGGATTTGGGGGGATAGAAAAATGATCATATATGAAGACATCAAAACACAAATTTCAGAAGAAAGTATGGAGATTATGGAGTTATAGGGCAACCATCTGTGTCTCCCTTGGAAGACGAATGTGGGTCAAAACTTGGAAGAAACATCAAAGCTTTCATCTTACCTTCATTACAGGACCCTAACTATCTGCCATCATTGACAGGTTGAAGGAATAAATGAAGTGGGCTTTGGTTGGCATACTATCCAACTTTCCCTGTGTCCTTCCTCTGTGCCTGGTGCTGCATTGCTATTTACCGCACTTCCATATAGCACCCCAATCAGGCGCTGATCTCATGAGGATGGGGTGCTGGGAGGACAGGATCCATACTTGTTCTGGCCTCTTCTTTCACTCTCAAACTTACTCCGCCTTCCACACCTTACCAAGCACAGGGGTGGTATCTTATTAACTTACTTCCTTCTAAGCTCTAAGTAACCCATAGGTAGCTTAACACTTACCCAGATGAATATCTTCTTTAAATTTCAGATGGCAAATCTGGGGCAGAAATATCCTGGGAAAAGCCCAAATACCCTGCCAAGAAGCCAACATAGAAAAATTCTGTTTCGTTTCTCGGTTAGGTGAGGAGAGACTCTTCTAAATTCAGGAAATAAGTTTCCAGTTCAGAGCATTCAGTGACCACGAACTGATGGAAATGTTAAAACCTCTGTGTTTTATAGCAATAGTATGGAACCATTGCTGATGGCTAGGCTACCAGGGTACTCCTGGTGCTGCCTGAGATGTGGAAACATCCAAAGCGTCGTCATCTGAAGTTGCAGAATGACTAACAGTTGCTTGGAAGAAATTTCTAGAAAGAGTAGTGGAACACTCTTTGAACCCCTCAAAACCAAAAGATTGCAGGAAAAGGAATGTTCTAGCTCTTCATAATTGTTTAAGCTTCTGCGCTTAAACAATTTTTAGTTCTTTTTGTAGATTTTTAAGAAGAATGCCTCAGCAGTACTGTGAACAACATGGCCATTAATGACTGAGCTCACAAGTAATCACAAGAGTCAGATTCTGAACATGAGATAGCTTTAGGAATGTATGTGAACCATCATATGTCATGCATGTTTTAGTTCAGATTTACATACAGTGGTAAGAATGATAAAATTATGTGTTTAAATACATCAGAAGGCCTTTTCAATTTGTGTATAATGAAATTCTAAGTGATAAGAACACATTGTATCATATTTTAATTGCTAATATTTTTCCTTTTGATTGGTACATAAAATAATGAGGCCTCTTGAAAGATGCAGTATCAGATTCAAGGACATCTGATCTATTCCTCAGAAACTTCTGTAAGAAATGCTCTTTAGAGTTTACAAATTATCCAAAGTAGAAAAATCAATGACATTGAATGCCCAGTCTAAAATCTAATCCACTTGTAAAGAAAAACAAAGTCACATTAAAACTAAGTAGTGCAATATTAGTAGCTATAGAAAGAAGAGTGAACAAGTGTGTTTGTAAATGGATTGTACCCGGATTTTAGTTAACAGGCAATAAATGCAGTCATCGTTCCTGCAGCACACTACATGGGGTGTTACATTTTCCCTGAAACTAATTTGAAATTTCCTCGAGTTGTAATAACCTGATGAGGAAAATAGGCCATTCCTCTGATTGTTTGCTAACCTTATAATCTCTCCTTCTCTCTTTTTATTTTATTTTTTTAAGAGGAAGGACACAGTTAGTTATAGACCTTATTAATTTAGTTTAAATGATTCTAGCTACTGGCTATGTGTAATCAGCTTTTTCCCCCTTTCTACTTTGAGTTGGCTGGAAATACATTGGATGAAAGATTAGAAAAATGTGTCATTTAAGAGCATCCGTAACTGCCTCTAATGTCATAATACAAGTTTGGTTACCAGACCATAAGAAAAAGCGGCTGAGTCAGTCCTCTGTGGTAGGAGGTCAGATTGATTGCTGGTGCTTACAAAGTGTGGACAGAGAGAAGCTCTTTGCTAAGACGTGCCCCCTAATGTCACATTGAATGGAGTCTGAGTATCCTCTTCCGTAATTTTAAGCATATACAGCTAATTCATAGTAGGGAATTTAAAAAAAAAAAAGATTTGAGGGAGATTCCTACTAGGAGATTTGGAAAGGGGTCATTTGGTGGGGACCACTGGAGGATTTTGTTTTTCTGTGGGTAATAGCCTTCTGGTTAATGGAGTAGTGTCTCTCTTGAAATTTAATGGCCAGACTATGTTGTTTTGTTATAATAACATGGGAGTCTGTTGCGTGTGTGGTCTTAGGGAGAAGGAGATGGGGGTGGATGGGTGGGGGGATTGGAGTCACTGTGATGAATAGTGAAATTTCCTCTCTGATGGTGGGACCAACTCTGGGTTGCCCTGTCAGGGTCATTTCCCTGGGGGAGAATGCCAGGATGTGTTCAGCCTGGTTGGAAACGTACAGAGAACAGCACCTTACCTGTGCACTTAGCAGTTCTCTACATGTTGGGTTGGGAAGAGATCAGGGAGGACATTAACTTTTTCTTTTTTTTTTTTAATTTTAAATTTTGAAAAATGTTGCCCAAATGTCAGAATTTTTTAAAAATTACATTTGGGGAAATATTACATTTTCCCACATTTAATTATTTTTTCCCTCTCAGGCTCTGTGATTACTATTTTTTCAGTCTATAATATATTTGATGTTTACCTGTTTCTTTTCTGAACATTGGAAGACTCTGAGCCCAGCCCTGATCCCATCAGTTCCAGTTCAAAAGCAACAGTGCCACCAGCCAGGGCCCGGCTCCAGCCTTTACTATCTTTTCTTTCTTGCATAGTGAGGGGAGTGGAGGCTCAATCCCCCTCCCACTTCCTACTGCCTAGCCTCAGCTGAATTCAGTTGGTGCCTGCAGCATGTCCTCTAGTTTAGCAACCTGGCTATTCCTGATTCCCTGCTTGATGTGTCACTCATAATTGGTATCAGACCTCAGTCCTGCCCATCCCTTCTGTCACCATCTCTTGGCTCACATGATGAGGGGGCTGCTGATCAGGGGCATGTGCTGCCTCCTTCTGGGCCTGAGTCGGGCACGGCTTTTCCCAGGCCCTCTCCTATTTCCGAATCACAGTGTGTCATCAACCTTCCCAGCCCTGGGTAATCTATATTAATTTCCCTGCTATAAGATTCTTTTTAAATGGTAGTACATTTGACCACAAGTGAGTGTTTGTCCATCCTTCATTCCATCCACTTTCTAATGACTACATCATTTTAACTTATCTATTCTTGTTTGTGTGGGTTTTAGCAAGTGTTTCTGCACTGTTTGGACAATCTGCTTGATTCCTTTCCTTTGGGGGCATCCACTGTCAGCCCTGGCATGTAGGCCTTTTGTCCTTCTTCCTGTTCATCTTAGTGGGTGGGATACATATTCAGGCCACAGGCATTTTCACCGCCTCTGTCTCAAAAGGGTACATATGGTCGTTCCTTACCACATACTTCTTACCTCTGTATTTGGGGGACATTTATCACGATGATTTGATTGCTTCCTTAGTTCTTAGTTCTGCCACTTAGTTGCATGAACTTGTATCCATTTCTTAGCCCTCTAAACTTCACTTCCATCATTTGTAAATTGGAGATAGCAATTAGTACCTCATATGTTTTTGTGCATGGTCTAAATGAGATCATACAAATAATCATCTAAATAACTATGATCTACATAATTGAGTAAAATGTCCTACAAATAGTAAATGCTTAATTCATGGTAGCTCTTTTTATGATTTCAATTCAACTGAAATACCTAACTATGATTGCAAATAACAATGATTCGTGACTACAATGATAGAAATAGGTGAGAGGTGCTTTTGGGATTCAAGTCCCTGGTGAAGAGGCATTTAATTCTCTTCAGAGGTATGCAAGAGGGGTAAGTTCTAGAAAAGAGTAACAATTTGAAGGATGCGTAGAAGTTTTCCAGAAAGACAAGGAGGAGGAGTAACCACATGAGCAGAAGGGTCCACCCAGTTAGGCTGAGATTCCCAACTCCTGCACTACTGACATTTTGGGTTTGATCGTTCTTTCTTGTAGGGTACTATTTTGTGCATTTTGGAATGTTTGGCAGCATCTCTGGCCTCAACTTGATGCCAGTAGCCCCTCTACCCAGTAGTGACATTGCCAAATGCCCCCTAGACTCTTATCCCTCGCTGAGAATTCTGAGTTGGGCCAATAGAAGATTGAAAAACCCTAGGATCACTCTCAAAAGCTTTCCTATTTTCACTCCTGGTCTTTTTAGTTTCTGCTTTCAAGAAAATGGCATCTCAGTCTGGTCTTTAGGTTCTGGGTGACTGTAATTCTTACCAGTTACCCAAGTGGTTACACACTCATCCTGCATGAGTATATAGTATATATTTCAACTAGTGATTATTAGGCATGGCTCAGAGGCTGTGCTAGGCATGAAAGACACAAAATCCTTCCTCAATCAGGGTTTATGGTGAAGGCTCAAAGCTTGGAATTTCCTGAGTTTTATTCTTATTTACACCAGTCATTTTTTAAAAACTTTTATTTTAATTTTTGTATAATTTATCACCATAAATCATTCTTTTTTAAAATTTAAATTAAATTTTTAGTAATACATAAAAATACAAAATTGTTTAGATTAATAGAGTACCATGTGATATTCCAATACATGTATACATGTGTAATGTTTAAAGTAGGTTAAACAATAAATCATTCTTTCGCTTGCTACTGCTAATCATTAATACTCATGAAGAGTATAATTGCTAGTCTAATTATTAAATATGAAATATTCATGGCACATACCTCCGTGGATTCAATAATTATCATTAACTTTATTCATTCTCCCACTGGCTGCTTCAGGCTCTTCTGAATCCTTCTGATCTGTGAGACTGGGACACGGTGCATAAACTGTTGTCCCAGGATCCTGATTCAAATCTTGACTAATCAAGATCCTTTCTGATTGCTTTTGCTCAACACTCATATCGTGACTGCACATTATTGACTGATCTGTTTCCTTTAGTTAATACCTGGCTCTTTATAGAATTAATATTAAATATTCCTCCTTAAATAAACGTGCATAAGTTCATTATTATTTGTAACAACAGCAAACTACAAAGGTGCATACATGCATAGATACTGGGGTGGTGCCTGTCATGACAAGGTACCATCTGAAACGTAGGCTCTGGTACAATGTGTACATGCACATTTAGTATAATTATTGTAAATGGCTCAAGAGGAATTCCATTCTTTAAATAATGTCAGTTGAGAATTTTCGAATGCCACCCACTCTGAACATTAGGTACATTATATAAGGGAACACTTAGCCTTCTACAATTGCAAGGTAGAGAGGACTAGACACCAGGGCTCAGTGCAGGGGTACAGGCGAGTGTGCTTAGTTTGGTTGTGCTTTGTCAGATGTGTGTAGTGGATGGAGAGTGTAAATTTTAAATCAACTCAGTGATTGGACCCAGAGGTATTGGAAATAATGCCATGTGAAAGGACATCTCAGATGGGGTCACTTTGGGGAAACTCTGCTGTCAACTAAGTCATGCTTTCCCATTTGGAAACAAACTAGACCTTGAATGAAACAATAGCTGCTACCTTATTAGCATAAACATTGCTTCCAATTCTTTACTGTAATTTAACAATTTGCTGCATATCTAGATGGCAAAATTTAATTTATTTACAAAGGTTCCTTTTACTTTCTCACAGCCAATGTGAGAATGGCAGTCTAGCTTTGCCACTTTTTCATGCTGGAAATTGATATGGAACATAAAAATATTTAGAGTTGTCTGACAACTCCCCAGGAAACTTTTAAAAGCCATTAATTTAGAAACAGTTTTGCTTCTATATTTCATTTCTCAATTGGTTGTGATGGAAGTAATTGTCATATCCAAAGGGAGAATCATGACCTCAGGCAATATATAAACATCTAAACTCTTTGGAAAGCATCTTGTTTTTGTGTAAATGCCCTCAGTTATGAAGAAAAATGGAATTAAATCTGAGGAGCATAATACCATGACAGAGCTCTTACTTGCTAACAATCAAAGTTATAAGGCCTCTTTGTCAGATACTTTCATAAGAGAGAAGAACTTGTATTATACTTCAAGGTTATATTACCCTAAATGTTTGATTTGGTGAGGTTGAATCTAGATTCATCCACATGTTCATTAAATATGCATTAAAAGCATTCTTGATATTTCCAACACCTGGTATCACTTAAGCTCTTTGATTTTATTTATAATTTTAAAAATAAGGACAGCTTATCCCCTTGTAGTATTGTTGAGATATATAAAAATAACAAACATAAATTAGCTAGAACATGTTTTGCAGAACTTTAATAAATGATATTATTTATGCCTATTTGTAGTCATTGTGCATATTTGTGCTATAGATCATCAGAAGAAAAATGAATTCTGGCCCTTGTTTCTAAATAGCCTTGAAAGCTATTTAATTACAAAGGGCAGCTTTATAGCTATTGATATTACAACATTGTTTTCTTCATCTTGTAACATATCATCAAGACTATTCAAAATGATACAAATTTCTGACCATTTTGCATAAATTTAACTAAATCAACAAGTTGTTTTTATCTATGTAAGAAATAATATATTGATATATTAAATTAATGGGTGAATTATTTTGAAATTGTGAACCTATTTGTCTACACACTTGCTTTTCATTTGTTTCTCTATTTAAAGGATATTCAAGAAACAACCTTCCTCAGTGAACAAGGCAACTTATGAGCTAAAATGATAAATGTCACATATAACTATTAGTATATGTGATGTAGAAATTAATTGTCGTTCTGTTTCCAACAGGAAACAGTCGTTACACATTATTTGATAGGAAGAATCTAGTCAAAACCCTGTTATGTAACTAAGCATCTGACTCCCCTGTATTGGAGGAAAAGTGTGACTAAATTTGGGCCAATGGCAAGGGAAAAATGGCATGTGCAACTATTTATCTATGGATTGCTGTTCCTAAAATTTCTTTTTCATTTTCTGATGCAGGAATCAGAGATTCTTGTCTTTGAGCTGGATGCAGGAACAGGGTAAGTCTAAATAAAGAGTTTAAATTGGGGGAACAAGGGCTGAGACTATTCTTTGTAGGGGGACATGTATGGATTATTAGGTGGCCAACAAGTATCCTCTATGACAGATACTTCAGTTTACAGAAGTTATCAATATATATATTTTTGGAATTTTAGTTGGACACATGAACAGTCATATGGAGATTACATTTCCCATCTTTCCTTGCAGCTATATGTGGTTATCCATCAACATGTAACCCAATGAATGTGCGAGGTACGTGTTTAACTTCCGGGTCATCTTCCTGGTGCTGAATTTACTCCTTCCCTTCTTTTTTTTTTATTTTATTTTATTTTTTTTTTAGTGCTGTTTTTTTTTCTTTTTTTTTTTTATTGTTGGTTGTTCAAAACATTACATAGTTCTTGATATATCATCTTTCACACTTTGCTTCAAGTGGGTTATGAACTCCCATTTTTAGCCCATATACAGATTGCAGAATCACAACAATTACACATCGATTGATTTACATATTGCCATACTAGTGACTGTCATGTTCTGCTACCTTTCCTATCCTCTACTATCCCCCCTCCCCCTCCCTCCCCACCCCTCT
>NW_026000164.1:14666301-14673264 GCF_001458135.2 Marmota marmota marmota | reverse complement strand
GAGGGGAGGGGAGGGGAGGGGGGATAGTAGAGGATAGGAAAGGCAGCAGAACACAACAGACACTAGTATGGCAATATGTAAATCAATGGATGTGTAACTGATGTGATTCTGCAATCTGTATATGGGGTAAAAATGGGAGCTCATAACCCACTTGAATCAAAGTGTGAAATATGATATATCAAGAACTATGTAATGTTTTGAACAGCCAACAATAAAAAATTAAAAAAAAAAAAAAGAAAATGTGCTGCTAAATTGTCAGGCTATGCTAAGGTGATTGCTGTGGACATAGATTTTTTTTCTCTATAAAGAGATAGATGGCAGGACCCCAAGGGTGTACACAAACTTCATTATAAAGCAGTCAGTGCTCCTAGGGAAAAAATAGGCATGTGAAATTCCACATCCTGACAAGGAACACCAGGATGTTAGCTGGGATTCTAGGCCCAAAGTGCAACATGAATAGTGATCTGTGCTAAATTACAGAGTGGCTTTGTGAATCCAAGCTAGAGATGGACCTGTGTCCTCACAGAATGTGAGCATTGCCCCCTCACCCTAAGTACATCTGAGAATCTCCTTCTTCCATAGGAGAGCAAGCTAGTCAGAGATGGGTAAGGATGAGAAGCATTGGCCTTAAAATCTAGAGTTCTGGGCTGGGGTTGTGGCTCAATGGTAGAGCACTTGCCTAGCAAGTGTGAGGCACTGGGTATGATTCTCAGCACCACATATAAATAAATGGATAAAATAAAGTTCCATTAACATAAAAAAATATTTTTTAAAAATCTAGAGTTCTGCTGATCTGGGCAGGCTGCCTTCCAGAGGAATCATCTACAAAGCTTCAGAGCCAATTTGCCAAGAAAAAGAGTACATTCAACTAGGTTCATTGCATAGAGAGGTCTATACTCAGGCACAGCCAACCTGTGAAATATTCTTTCCCTTGACACCTTGACTCATCCTTGGTAGAGGACTGAGGATGGACTATGCGTGCTTACTCAATAGGAATGAATTGATCTGTACCTAAAACTCAGTGGGAAAGTGTCTAGCCAATTACTGGTGTCTTGCAAACAAATAACCTGATAGATGGAATTTTCTACTTTTATACTTGTCTTTGGACCCAGAAAATATCCATTTATTCCTTCGAAAAATCTTTGTGCTCATGCTCTCCATCCCAGGATATGATTAGTGGTTGCAGACATCACTAAGAAATGGTTATTGACAATGAAAAGCACCTTTCTCCTTTGAGATAAACAGTATAAGAGGAAGAAATTAAACCAAGTGTCTGTTGATCAAAACAACTGGAGAAAAGAGTTGAAGGTTAGATTTGCCTTAGCCACATGATGGGTGATGGGTGTTTTCATTTCTCAATAAACCAACACTTGAGAGCTTCTGGTTTCATATTCTGAAAGAAGATTCAATAAGTTCCATTGATGCCAGAGTTTCCAAGATGCCCAATGATTTTTTTGTCTTTGTTCTCTGTTTTCCAGAGCTGACCTTTGCTTAATGATATTTTATTGTAGCTCAGGTACATGTTGCATCAAATGGTATGCCTTTTTTTTTTAATCCCACAGGACTTTTCTGGTAATTTTGCAATGGGTTGTTAGAATTTTAAATATTTCAGAAAATGGTCTTTAAAAATCCACTTGAAAGAATTTGAAAGAGAAAAAAATATTGACCTTTATAATAAATTGATACAGTTATAAAAATATACCCTAAAGAACCCTGGAAATGGTCCATTTAGACTTGGACACTAGAAAAACAAGCTCTTTAATATATCTCATACATAAACTTCAGATGCCTTTCAAATGGTGAAAGAGTAGGGACATTTTTTCATCCATTATAATTATTATTATTTTTATCACAGCTATCTATCCAGTATAATTTGTATATGACATTTAGCTAGAAATGAGAACATTTCCATTTTCTGTTTCTAAACACTGGAGTATTAACAGTGTCAACTGAGTACTATTTATTGCAGTAATGTTGATTCTAGTGGTGGATACACACAGATAAGAATTGTATGTTGCTATATCTGAGTTCTATCTCTGGAAAAGAGGTCAAATGTAACTTGGCAAATAGTTGACCATTGTGACTAAAGTTTTAATAGAGAAGTGATGTGTTATCTTTGTGAATATACAAAAAGGCCATGGTTTGAGATTACCTGGTTAGGTATGGTCATACTCCCCTGCCTCTGTACCAATGCCTAGGGGAATCTCTCCTGAACATCTCCTTTGTTACCCCTTGAGTTCCTAGATTTTGGCTTCATGAGTGGGTACTGGCCAAGCAAGTCAAGTTTATAGTCTGAATATAGAGAGCTCAAGAAATAAAGGAAGAGCCAAAGGACGACTAGAAAGTAGGAATGGGATCTTAAGTAAAGGACAGACAACCAGGAAATAAATGGATTGTTACACAGAGGCTGGCAAGATCTCCTGAGGCTGATGTGAATGTGTTCATCAGGACACAGTGCTATACAAAGTGAATCTCTAAATTGTAATGACTTCTAAAAAAGGCTTATGTTTCACTCACTTCATCGGTAGTAGTTGGTGGGGCCTGGAACCAACTACTTGCTCAGACACAAGACACATAGTTGTTTGGGTACCCTACTGCAATCCTCACAGCAGAAACAAAGGGCTCAGGACGCACTCATCCCTTCTGAAATGCTTTGGCTCAGATGGGACAGAAGTTCTTTCTATCACTGTCCATTGGCCAGAATTAGTTTGATGTCTCCTATTTGCAAGGGCTGGGGAAATGTGCATGGATATTCAGGGAGCAGCAAGTGGTTCTGCCATTGTGAAGGCCTGGGCTCCACTGTAGGGATTCTGTGGCTGAGCCAGCAAGCTCAGGGGATCTGCTTAGGGCTTGAAGCTGGTCATCATACTGGCTGGTGACAAAACTGTAGCTTTGAACTTGGTTAGCCTGTGCTTATAGCTCTGGCATTGTTGCTTTGGGATGACTGTCTCCTGGGCTCCTTGCTCTGCCCTTGCCTGAGAAGTAGCCACCTTCCTTTAACTACTGTGGGTTGGATTGGTAAGAAGAGACCACACACCAACATGCTGTAAGTTTCTGATTTATTTTGTCAATGACATGGACAGAAGAAGGAATAGAGTCTGGGTGTGACATTTGTGGTCTCCTATGGGGTACATATCTGCTTGTCTCCTATAGGGCTACACTCTCTACATTGGGCAAGTACAAAAGAGTTCAGAAAGGAGAAAAATACTCCCACACCTGCCCTTTGGTACTTCCACTCCAAAAAAGTTTTTGTACTAACAATCTGCACACATTCTTCTGAGGGAGAGTTCACCATAATCTGGCTCCACTGGCTTAGCATCTGTGTGGCCACCTCCTCACTGGGGGGCAGGGAACGGACTCAGTGCCAGGGAACCCTGAATGATATCTCTGCCTCCAGCTTGGGCATCCTGCAAAACACAGCCAATTTCCTTTCTTGGGTGGACCAGAGTCTCAGGCCCTTGCTCACTTGGTTGGGCAATCCTCTACCTAATGGAAAGGCATATATATCCATGGTCAGTGGCTGTGTGGAGTGACTCTGTGGAAAACATGATTTCCATCACTTCACCATTCCCAACCAGTCCTGCAGACTTGGGTGATGCATTACAGGGAGACAGGAGCAATGGAAGATGAATTAAATATTAAAAGAGTTGGACCACTGAGAATGTGGTCAGCAGCATTCATGCCAGAACATTTGACAGCAACAGAAGGTAGTGCCAGCAGCTTTTGTTAGGACAAGAGACAGAGAATTCAGTACAGATAAGAGGACTCATGACATCAGGCATAGGTGCCCTCTGCACAAATGTCAGTCTCCTTGACACGGGGCACTGGCAGACTATTGGGGACCTTGGCAGGTGCTGACACTCTCGACAGTGCTTGGCAGGTATGGAGGGTTGTGTTTTTGGAGGGTGCCAGCAGATTTCCTGCTTTTAGTCTTGGCCAAGATAGGAGACTGAATCCATAGACAGCAGGGACAGGGGAGGAATAAAATGGCCTATACCATGTGGCAGACAAGAGGACCAAATCACAGCACACAATTGCCAGTTTATCATCTTGGAGAAATCTGAGCAGTATGGAGCTTTCTGCAGGAGGCTGAGGATGCAGAATTGCTTTCTGGCCTATGAATGTGACCTAGGACTCTACATACTGACATATGGGCATCCAGGTGGTTCCTCTTCAAAGCTTTGCTCCTCAAATATTTGTTGAATACTTAGCTGAGCTAAACTCAACAAAATTTAAAATTTAGTTCAGCAAGTTGAAAATAAATTTCCATTAATAAAATTTATAAAGCTTTTTGATTTCAAATGAAAGGATTTGATATATTATTTAATTATAGTTTGTGAAGATTGTATTTGATAGATACTTGCTATTTGCAATAGTTTGAGTCCTACCAATTTCTTGGAAGGCATTTACATTTATAGGATAAAAGGAGTCATTTTTTGTCTTTCAGAAAGCCCTGATCCATGACCTGTCTGGTCTCAGAATTTCAGCTGGTTCTGAGAGTGTGGCATGACACATTATTGAAATACTGAACAGAAAGATGCAATTGAGTAATGCTTTGGTTCTCCCTAGAATCAATGGCCCCAGAAACCACCTGGTTGGACCACCTTTTAACTTGGTTCTGGTGGGATTCCATTCTTCTCTCCAGCCCTCTGCAGAAAACTGGCACATACAGGAGGGAACTGTATTTAACCACCCAGAGAAGATCAAATCCTGCAGATACAATTTTGGCAGCAAGATTTGCATTGGCTCTTTCTGGCTCCTACTGTAGCTCCTTTTCACTGGTTTTCTTGCTATCATCCCCAAGGGATGATATTGCTGCATTTTTGTAATCAAGTCCTGACCAAGGAGCTCAGAGGACACCTAAATACCATGAGCACACTAACATGGGCAGGCTCTGAGTCAAACTCGCATTCCCAGCTCCCCAGGAAGCACATGGCCCACGGCTTCCACTCTGGAACATCCCTATGCAATAGTAATTCAATGGTTTAATGAAAAAATAAGGGTTGAGTTTATAAAGTAATAACAAGTATTATTCTGTCTCTATCTGAGATTCCATTGCAAGTGGAAATCTAGGAGGGTTCCTCATGGAGGCTTTACCATGTATGCTTCCAGGGCTTTTGTATTATGTGAAGGAGGCTACAGTCCTATACAGGAAAATTAGGTAATCAATGGCTTGGATGGTATGGTAGACTGTGTTGTTGTTTTCAAATATTGACCCTCCTTTCCTGTGAGAGGCTTGTATCTTCCAGCCCTTTGTTTGTGACTCTTGATGCCTTCTCTAGAGGAGTAAAAGTTGGCTGATGTGACTTACTTGGAGTAATATAGCATCTGAGTGGATACAACATTGACCATGTCCAGAAAGGAGCTCCAGGCATCTTGATGTAGGTGACAGACATCTCACATAGAAGCTGCCTCTTCAGTCCAGATGATTGGATGTGAAGTCACAATGGAGCAGGAGTACAGCCTACTTACTTGCACCTACCATAGAGTTACAGGGACCTACAGCCTACTTGAAATCCTGAAATCTGAGACAAAAACTTTTGTTTTGTAAGTCACTGAGATTTTGGGAGGGGTAGCAATAAATGGCATTGTTATATAACATAATCTGATTAACATAACTAGATATCTTTAGAGTGGAACCCAGCTCACATAAAAAAATGGATTGAGCAGCTCTAGACAGGAAAATACCTGTTGGGGCACATACAAGTGAGTTGGTTGTCTTATTTCACACAGGAGCATAAAACTGTGTGTGATGATGCTGCCAGGTTTGGAGAACCAGAGCAGCTCGTTTCTGGATTTCACTTAATTCTAACCCTCATTGACCATTGATTTGTTTAATGCTTACCCTGTCAAGGTTTTGGGTTACATAGGAAGTCCTGACTGCACAGAGGTGTGGAATAGTCTCTTTCCTCTAAACTTTTAGGATGCAGTTCAGGTAAATGTGGTAATACTTATATGAAAGATGTCATATGAGCTATCAAAACGATACACACCACACTAAGTCAAAAAAGGAATTCTCATTATAGATTAAGATACTTGGTTAATACTAGCACGTTGCTTTATGATAAGGCAGGGCTGTATGCTGATTCCCAAACAGTGGTGTGTTAGTGTTGGTTCATATGACTTGAAAGAGCCAATTCTTCATGTATCTTCTTAACTCTGGCTTCACCGACATCAGGTGGTAGTTTGAAATTGGTCCTGGTGGAAAAAGTGTCACAGAGAAAATCAGCAAATGCAAAAATTAGGATATTTTTTAAAGTCAACTGACTAGCATACTACTGTCTACGACTAATTTCAGGTGCCCAATACATTACTGTCCCCAACTAACATGAGGTACAGACAATTGAATTGAATTGAATTTTTCTTGTAGATAAGCCAAGAGGTTTTGAAATGAATGATGTTTTCAAAGACAATTTTAACGATATGAATTTGGCATTGATACATAGGAAATGCAAGGGTTGAGAGACTACATACTCAAAAAATGGTTATGAGTCTCTTAAAATAATCCAGGAAGAAGGAATTAAGGACCTGAATGTGGGCCATGGTAGGAATACAAAATGAAAGAAGAATAAGTCAAAGAACCTTCTAGTGAAGATCTTGATTTGACAAAGAAGGTCAAGGTGATTGCCCTTTGTAGATACTCTTTAAATGACTGTTGAATCAGATCAGTTTCAAATAGAAAATTTGGTCTTGAATTGAATTCTCTTTCTTTTTCTCCTGTTCTTTCCTAGCCCTTTCTTTACTCTCTTTGACCTTTCTTTGCTTGTGTCTCTTTTTTTATGTTGCTCATGAATCCATTTTATATTGTTAATAACAAAATAACACTGACTGGATAGGTTATGGAAAAGAGGCTTATTTTGGCTCATGGTTTTGGAGGTGCAAGGTCTGGGGACCTCATCTAGCCACAGGCTGTTGCTGGTAGCATCCTAAGGAGATTAGAGCATCACGGGGCAGTTAGGGAAC
>NW_026000164.1:14657754-14666172 GCF_001458135.2 Marmota marmota marmota | reverse complement strand
GAGAGAGAGAGAGAGAGAGAGAGAGAGAGAGAGAGAGAGAGAGAGAGTCTGTGAGTCTATTTGGTCTCTCATTTTATAAAGCCACCAGGATCCAATCATGGGGACTCAACCCTAATCAATTTGCTTAATCCTAAATCACTTCCCAAAGGCTCCACTTCTTAACAAAATAGTTGGATTAATTTTTTAGTCCCTTAAGATCTCACAATGGGAATTAAATTTTGCCACACAAAGCCAGGGGAACATTTAACTCAAACACTCTCTTTTTCCATCATCCCATTTTTTCCCCTGCTTCAGTCCTAGAGTAATTAACAATCAATCATTTTACTAGCTGTCTGTCTAGAAACTTGGATAAGTGTCTGTGGAGGGGTGTAGATCCATTTCTTCTAGAGAACAGGTAGCTAGTATTCCCCAGCACTCATATTGTAACATTGAGTCTATTTTTGTATTGAAAAAATACTTCATGATCTCAGCATGCTTATTTAGCTCATTTCAATAACATTTTATAGATGGAAACAAAATGAATGAAATATGAGTCACCTTTAAAATTTCATTGTGCCTGTCAACTTAATTGCACAACCGAACCACCAAATGCATTCCCTTAATTGAAAGTCTTACAGGTGCCACCCTTCAGCATATGCCATAGTTAATGATCAATTGTTGCCATAAATGATTTAACTTTTGTGTACACATGAGATGACATGCCATAATTCATAGAAATGCCAATGCTTTGAAATAATCACAAATAATGATAAATGTGCTGTCAATTTTTATATAATTACTCTAGATCTATCATCCTACTTTGGTATGTTGAAATGCATTAGGGCATAAAAAATGTGCATCATCCCAGTGATCAATATCTTATTTCAAATGAAAATGTGTTACTGTATAATTATCATGTTATTCTTTCTGACACCTTTCTGTTCTACTCTGCTGTATTTTCAATTTTAAAAGCAAAACTTATGTGTCTACCTGGATTCAAATTAGTATACTGGTCACAATTAGCCCATGGTTGATATATGTAATTTTAATTTAGATATTAATTAAGGCTTTTAACTCCACGTACATGTTAGGTCATTTAATTTGTTCACTTGAAATAGTCTCTTCTGGCTCACTACATTGTGCCCTAAATAAATTTTACTTGCCTTTAAAACCCTGAATTTATTTATTTTTTTCTCAAATGTGTTTCTTTGGTCTTTCCTTCCTCTGTGGTATTTTGCTTTGCTTTTCCTTTCTTGATTCTGTTTATTTAATCTTGGTGAGTTCATGTTTTCTAGGTTACAGATTGAGGTTAATTAGAAATAGCCAGTGATAATACAATACAAAACTATCTCTCTGACAGGTAAATCAGACTATTTTTGTACCATCAGATACTTCAAGAATTTTCTGATGTCTTCTAGAAAAATACAGAGGGAACATAAACCTGACATCCTGGCCTAATGAGGTAAAGGGGCCACAGGTTGCTGACTTGGCCCTGCTCAGCACCCCCAAAGATCCTCAAGAGGGAAACCTGGTCATTTGGCTGAAGCACAGATCTGGCTTGCCTTGCCTGTGGCTTCACGTCTTATGTCATACTCTGTCACTGAGGGCACTGGAGGAGACCTGGCGGCTGCCCCTCAGGGATGTTCCCTGTTCTTCCTGCGTAAGCAGTCACTCTTAGAAGTTACATAATCTTGGTTTCTTTTCGAGAAGAAGGAGAGGGAGAAGGAGGAGGAGGAGGAGGAGGAGGAGGAGAAGTTGTTCATTCACTAAAAGACAATATTTTGTAAAGGCTTAAATAAACAGGACAAGAATGAGCCTTGAAGGAAACATAAAGCAAGAGAAAGTGAGACAGCTGAGAACCCTGTAGGATGATTTCCAAGCCTGTGGATGTGGGGACTAGGAGATGTCTCCTGAAACAGCCTGGGCTTGTGCAGTCTGTGGAGAAACAGCTGTGGCTATTGCAGCAGGCTTTTCTGCAGTTCTCTGACCTCTCTGTGACAATAAATTCTTTTGGTCCAAGGGGATTCTTGTATTTAACTCATAATACCATCTGGGACAGGAAACAGGCAGGTACCACCCTGGGGAGTTCTTCCTTACCGCCCTTCCCTGTCTGCAAGCTTCTATGGCTCATGTTTGTTTGCCTTGTGATTTCTCTAGGAAGAGAAGTCCAAATCTCCCTCCACCCTGGTATTTTCCAAGCCCCTGATGATTAAAACTGAATTCATCATCTGAGCTCTTCCTTCTCTTGCTGTCAACTCCAAATATGAGTTTTAATATAGGCCCTGATGCCAGATGTGGTGGTGCACACCTGTAATCCCAGTGGCTCCAGAGGCTGAGGTGGGAGGATCATGAGTTCAAAGCCAGCCTCAGCAAAAACGAGGGGTAGAACAAGGGATTAAAGGCACGACCAAAAGAGTAGATTGTTGAGCTCCCCTGGACACCCTGTTCTCCAAGACCAGCCAGACGCCAGCAGCCTTCCCGCGGAACACAGCGGTGCCACACCTTGCAAAGCAGCAAGGCTGACGGGCCAGGCGCTGGCCACCCAGCCCAAACCAGGAGGCGAACACGTTTTCACCTTCCCACCCACACATCACCACATTCCACACAACCCAGAGGTCCTGCCAGGGGCAGCTCCACACATTTTATGAGATTCTTCCAGGTCAATCCTTTGTTCTCCATGGACCAACATTTCTGTGGAATTAGTTTCTTAAAAGTTGCAAGTTATCTCTGGCACCAGTTAAGTTTGAAAACCTGGAAATATCAAATAGAGGCGAGGGGTCTTAACTCAGTGAGAGCCTGTCTCTAAATAAAATACAAAATAAGGCTGGGGATGTGGTCGAGTGCCCTTGAGTTCAATCTCTGGTCCAAAAAAAAAAAAAAAAAAGGCCATGATGACATCTTCACCTCCTCTTGCTACCTCAGCACTGTTTTCTTAGTTCCAGACTTTCCGTTCATTTTCATGTCCTGTGTCCTGGTCACATGCCCTCCTATCACAGGGCTTTGCCCAAGGCTGAAGAAGTCTTCTAGCTTTTTCCTTGTGAATTCCTATTTTACTTTTTATAAATCTTGGTTGAAACTAGAACCAACATTTATTTAAAAGATGAATGGAGTTCAAGAAACCCTTCCTGTGCTCCCTAGCCAGGGGAACTCCTCTCATCAGGCCATCTGGCTAACATTTGATTGATTATTTGGTTAATATCTTCCTTGTTCACTAGCTCATAAGCTCATTCCCTGCTCATTCCTGTGTGTGTGCGTGTATTTATACAGGCACATATTCTAATGAACTGATGACTTAGTGCATAGATGAAAACTCCTCACAGATATTTGCAATTCCATTGTGAAATTGTCCCATCTGTATATACCAGGAGGAAAACAGTGGTCAAAATGGATATTAGTAACATAAGCAATGGCTTTGCAAGATCGTTTCAAAACTTCTCCTCTAAAATAAAATATAAAACTATATCTATATTAACACATTTAAAGAATTGTTCAAAACCCTTTTCTATATTTTCTCCCATTTAATTCTCAGAACAGCTCTGTCTCCAGGGTAGAATTTGAAACTAGAATGTCTCACTCCATGTGTGGAGCTCTTCCCAGAGTATCTGTCCTTTATGGTGCAAAACAAGATATTTTCAGTATAATTTTATGATTGAATGAACATTAGCTGCTTACTTAACATCTTATAAAAATGTTACATTTTTCATTCCAGTGAAATGTATAAATTTTGATTTTTTTTATACTGACAGAAGTCAATGTAAAAGCCAGGTGTGGTGGTGCCTGCCTATAATCCCAGCAACTCAGGAGTCTGATACCAGAGGATCACAAGTTCAAGGCCAGCTTCAACAACTTAGAGTAAGCCTGTCTCAAAATAAGAAAGGTGGGCTTTAGCTCAGTGGTACAACACCCCTTAGTTCATTCCCCAGTACAATTCCCTGTCAAGAAGTCAATGAAAAATTGGGTGTGTTTACCTGTTCTATTAATTTATGCAAGATTTTATGACAGCATTACAAACTAACATACTCCAGCTGCTTTTGTGACATAAGATCGAAACATTATGTTTTCTATCTAGAGGTTTTCACATATCAATATGTTGAGTACCTTAGCCCTGGCAGGCAGATGATGCAGTTCATAAAGACAGAAGTGCTGAAACAGTCAGGTATTTTTAAAGATAAATTTCATCAAAGAAACACAAATATATCAGCGATATTTGTTTCATTCCCCCTAGATGATCAAAGGAAATTCACAAACCAAGAAGGAATATAAACGTTATTTTATAAACACTGAATGTGTCTGTGATACCCTTTTGAAATCATCCAGACTCAAAGCAGTCATGTTCTTTATTCTATCAGTACTGCACATGAAGACAAGACCCTGTTTGCTGTTTTGCTGAAGGCACCTCACTCCCTGCTGCTGCCTGCCTGTCCTCTGCCTGCTGGGTGTTCGGTGCAGTCTATCAAACAGTGTGTAGGGACTGGCAGGATCTCTTAACCCCTAAGCCAAGAACCCTCCATTTGTGTAGTAGCTTCCTAACAGTGAGTGGATACAAGGACCAAGCATTTTAACAGGATAAAAATGTTCATCAACACTAGCAATTAGAGAAATGCAAATCAAAACCACTCTTAAGATTTCATCTCACTTCAGTCAGAATGGCAGCTATTATGACGACAAACAACAACAAATGTTGGTGAGGATGTGGGGAAAAAGGTACACTCATACACTGCTGGTGGGTCTGAAAATTGGTGCAGCCAATATGGAAAGCAGTATGGAGATTTCTTGGAAAATTGGGAATGGAACCACTATTTGACCCAGCTATCCCTCTCCATGGTCTATACCCAAAGGGCTTAAAAACAGCATACTACAGGGACACAGCCACCTCAATATTTATAGCAGCACAATTCCCAATAGCTAAACTGTGGAATCAACCTAGATGCCCTTCAGTAGATGAATGGATAAAAAAAATGTGGCATATACACACAATGGAATATTACTCAGCAATAAAAGAGAATAAAATCATGTCATTTGCAGGTAAATGGATGGAGTTAGAGAAGATAATGCTAAGTGAAGTTAGCCAGTCCCCCAAAACCAAATGCCGAATATTATCTTTGATATAAGGAGGCTGATTCATAGTGGGTTAGGGAGCGGGAACATAGGAGGAATAGATGAACTCTAGATAGGGCAGAGGGGTGGGAGGGGAAGGGAGGGGGCATGGGGTTATTAATGATGGTGGAATGTGATGATCATTATTATCCAAAGTACAGGTACAAAGACATGAATTGGTGTGAATATACTGTGTATACAACCAGAGATATGAAAAATTGTGCTCTATATGTGTAATAAGAATTATAATTCATTACACTCTCATGTATAAATAAAAAAAGAAAAAGCACTGCAGACTTTTTATGTCAAAGAATTTGCATTCATAGCTACTGGCTTCTTTATATATATATATATATCTCCATATATATTTTTTTCTTTTTTTTTTAAAGGAAAAGGTCAGGATGACTTGAGAATTCTTGTCCATGACATGTGAAATTAATTATTTACTCTAAAAATATTTAATTTAAAACTTTTCACACTGATACAAGACCAGTGTGAATACAAAACTAAATTATTCAGAACTTTTATTAACTTTTGGTAGAGAGTTGCAAAAATATTAAGGTGCTAAATAGCTTATAGGAATCATAGGCAATTTCTCAAAGTAGTAATTTTGAGAAATTTATACTGAAGACAGAGAACCATTACAATCTAAAAATATTGTGCCGTGCTTGAGATAAGTAAGCATTGTGCTTTGAATGCATATCTTTAAAAATGATATTGGGATATCTCCTCTGGAGAAATGCAAATGTTCTTGTTTGGTGCATTCACAATATATTTGTCAGTTGACACATGTATAAAAATAAAACCCAATTTTACAGGATCATAGCAAGAACTTGCTCTTAAAAAGAACTTGCTCTTAAACTAATAAAACATTTGGACAATTCTCATTAAATTCAGGAACAAGATGATGGTGCCAATTAGCACCAGTAATAATGTAATGTTTTTTTCAAAGGTTTTTTTAAAAAAGGAGATTAAAATGAAAAAGATAGACCACTAGCAATATTTATCTTTTGCACTGCAACTTGGTTATTGTCAAATAATGTGAAAATTTATATAGAAAACTGGAGCAGTTCTACTGCAAAACTACTCCAAACAATAAGACAATTCAGGAAGGAAAATGGCAAATGATACTATTAGAAATGAATACATTTTAGTACAAATACTAAATACTAAATTTCTATCAGAAACGAGGAATTAAAGATTGTTGGTAGGACTTTAAATTGGTGCAGCCACTCTATAAAGCAGTATGGAGGTTCCTCAAAA
Source organism: Marmota marmota marmota (assembly GCF_001458135.2). Lineage (NCBI taxonomy): Eukaryota > Metazoa > Chordata > Mammalia > Rodentia > Sciuridae > Marmota > Marmota marmota. Next base: position 14,659,833 of record NW_026000164.1, on the reverse strand, counting down.
AACTAGCAATGGAACTGAAGCCAGATTTAAAGATAGGCAGTCAGTGTAGTTAGGTAAAATCGGGTCTAATATGGAGTAAAATCGAAAATGAAGAAGAATGAAGTCGGGAAAAGCAGAACAACTCTTGGAATGTTAATGTCCCCAAGGCCCAGAGCCCATCCCAAAGGAGTGTCAATGAAACAGCTGCCACAAACTTGAAGATGCTGACCCAGAAGTCCTTCCTGCCCAGATTACTCCTTTGGCCCACTGGTGCCCCACCCTTAACAGAACAAAGGACAGGAATGTGACAGGAATGCGGGAAAGCTAAAAGAAGACCTTAGCTATAAAAAGGGGAGATAACTACCCTTCCACAGATTCCACCTCTTGGGTCCCCTTCTTCCTCCGGGAGAAGTCTTTTCTGCTGTCCTTTAATAAAGCCTATACTTTCCACTCTAACCTTGCCTCGGTGTGTTTCTCTGGGGTTATACTTCAACATTGGGGAAGCAAGGACTCATCATTGGTCAACGATAAAAGAACCATCATTTAACCCAGTATCCCACACCTCAGTGTACACCCAAAGGACTTAAAATCAGCAGACTGTAGTGACAGGGCCACCTCAATGTTTATAGCAACTCAGTTCACAATAGCTAAGCTATTGAACCAACCTGATGCCCTTCAACAGATGAATGGATAAAGAAAAAGTGGTCTATATGCAAATGAAATAGTACTCAACCATAGAGAAGAATGGCTTTATGACATTTGCTGGTAAATGGATGAAACTGAAGAATATAATACTAAGTGAAATAAGCCAATCCCCCCAAAACCAAAGCTGGAATAGTCTCTCTGATATGTGGATGCTAACATAAATCAAGGGAAAAGAAAGGGAAAAATAGAAGTTCAATGGATTAGACAAAGAGGAATAAAGGGAAGGGAGGGAAGACAGAACAGGAAAGACAGTGAAATGAATCTAACATGTCTTTCCTATGTACATATAAATACAACACAGTGAATGTCCACAGCATGCACATCCACAAGACTGAATCCTAATTAGAAGAAGATACACTCCATGTTTGTATAAATATGTCAAAATTGACTCTACTGTCATGTATAACTAAAAAAGAACAAATTAAAAAAATACAGGTATCATTGACACTAGGCACAACATATATAGATATAAACATGATGTAGTAACAGGTATAACTCCCTTTATGTTCATATTAGTCAACAAAAACTAGAGAAACTATTCAACAGAAATACTAGCAAAATATATGATGAAGTTTCACAGAAAAAAGATAGACAATTTCTTACGTTCTTGTGAATATGCAAATCAAAACACAGTAACCCCATCTTATCTGAGGCTTTACTTTCCATGGTATCCACTATCCATGGTCAATTGTGGGCTGAAAATCCTGGTGGAAAGTTCCAGAAATAAACAATCTATAAGTTTTAAGTGGTGTGTTTTCTGAGTAGCGGGATAAAATCCTGCTCTGCCCCACCCACAATGTGAGTCATCCCTTGGTCCATGCTCTGAGTGCCACTTGGCAGTGGTCAGTCAGTAGCCACTGACCATGTTGACCAGGTTGGCTGCATCAGCTGCATAGTACTGAGTGTATATTGCTCTTATTTTATTTAACAATGGCCCCAAATTGCCATTAACTACAGCATATTGTTAGTTGTTCTTTATTATTTGTTATTGTTAATCTCCTACTGTGTCTTGTAAATTGAACTTTTTCAAAGTATATACAGGGAGAAAACTATAATATGAACAGGGCTTGGAACTATCCACAGTTTCATGTTTCATTTGGGGTCTTTTTTTTTTAAATTTTTTATTGTGGGTTGTTCAAAACATTACAAATTTCTTGACATATCATATTCCACACTTTGATTCAAGTGGGTTATGAACTCCCACCTTCACCCCATACACAGATTGCAGAATCACATCAGTTACACATCCATTGATTTACATATTGCCACACTAGTGTCTGTTGTGCTCCACTGCCTTTCCCATCCTCCACCCTCCCCCCTCCCCACCTCTCCCCTCCCCTCCCCTCCTCTCTCTCTACCCCCTCCACTGTATAACCCTGAGGGTCTCCTTCCATT